>NC_056732.1:983977687-984191436 GCF_019279795.1 Protopterus annectens | reverse complement strand
TGTTTTAAATTTTAGTTTTTTTTTGACTGTTGCATCACATATGTTGTTTTATCATAATGTGCACATAGCAGATACATACGGTGACATACATGTGGGAGGGTGTACATAACCGTGACGTTTACTCATGATAGGAATATGGTCATATACATATAATAGGTCTATATATACCTACATGTACATACACATGTATACTCATACATATGTCTGTATACACATCTGTATAGTGCTACATATATATGGGCATGTGTACATCTCTTCGTATGTATACATACATATATATATATATATATATATATATATATATATATATATATATATATATATATATATATATATAGATATGTGTATATATAGATATAAGTATATGTACATATAGATATATGTCTATATAGCTATATATGTATGCACATCCTATGTGTACAGATATGCCTAGTTATGTTGATATATATGTAGATATCTGTAACTATATGTGCATACATATCTATTCTGATATACCTACTACTGTCAATATATATGTGGATATCCATATGTATATGTGCATATGCATCACTATCTGTATATGTGTAGACATATATGGCTCTGTATATGTATATATCTGGGTGGGTATATGTATATCTATGTGCACATACATACCCATCTATATATGTCAATATGTATATGTGTATATATCTATATAGATATCTGGATAATTTTATATATACAAATATTTTCACCATATGTCCTGAACATGGAGTGTAGCCCTACCTCAGCCCCTATAGTCCCAACTTCGTAGTGCAAGAGGATGTCAGGTATGTATAGCAGGTATAGTAGCAGACTATTGCTACTGTCATAGGGATTGTCTTCACAGACATTGTGTGTGTGGGAGGTTACATCTGCTTTTCACATGTGTTCCATTGGCTACTGACAGACATTCTAAGGACATCATAGTACAGTACCGTGGCTAGCAAATAATGCTGCTGTGGATTACAGCAGAGATATTGGCCAATATATGTGGACACTCTGACCCACTCTGGACAGTCCAGAGGTATACACAGAACCCCTTACTGCGAAACATGTGGACCAAGCCTGACAATGTGGATATTAACTGCCATGTAGATGGGTATATCACGTAATAACTGGTATACATTTGCCCCCCCATAGGTTATGCATTCACACACCCCTGTCTGTCCTGACACAAAATAACCACTGTTAAAGAGGTGCCCTGGCCACATACTGCCCACTAGATATTGACATACATCTGTACAGCATCCCACTTCTCTGTCTGACATACATGACTTTTAAGGGAGGCCCGGCAGCAGTACATCTGGCAAGTATCTGGACATGACATCTTACTGGGTAAGTACACTAAGCTGCTAGGCATGTAACAAAACACTGTACAGGCTACAGGCAGACAGGCTCAGCACTGGCCTACATTTCCTCTGGGGGAATGCACATGTACCTGCATTTATAGCAGGTTCTACAGGCATGTCACAGCACAGGATAAGATTCACCTGTGTGAAAGTGCATAACCACAACCAATGTGAACACAGCAACAGCCACATATGGTAAGCTAGCATAATATTACAGTGTATGGACTATCTGTTCAACACCATCCTCATATGTGCCACTCACACATTAACCCTACATATAATGGGCCACTACACAGTGTGGTCCGATGCCTGTCTGTGGTATGGGACATGTGTGTGTATGGCCCTACAAACATGTATGCCGATACGGTAACATACAGTGGGGCAGCATGTAACATCAGATAGGACGGGACCAAGGACACTGACATCTTCCACAGTCTGTACACAGGCCAAAGTACATATTAAGAATACACACACTGTCGACATTCACCATAAGTACACAGACCTCAGTACCGTACACACAACCACAGAATGTCCAGGTTATGTCATCAAATATAATACCTGCTATACATAACATGTGTAGCATTCTGATATCTCACTGGCTTGTTATCAGATATGATGTCACTAATTATGGTGTACAGCACATATGCACCTCTTAATGCATGACATGTGTACAAAGGTTGACAGAGTTGTGGCTGTAAGCACATACACAGGGCCCATATTGACATGTTGCTGTGATAACCTCATACATTTACTGTTGTAACAGGGTTTGTTGCAACATATGTCCTATGAGGAATATGAAGTCAGTAACTGTCACAGCCTTACCATCTACAGACTACAATCCTCACACTACCTTCTGCAGTTCACAGATAGATGCTTTGTGAGTAACACATGAAACCAAAGGCACCACACACTGCCCAGTCTGCAGATGACCCTACAGATGGGGATTTCTCATAAACATAGCACTGACATGGTGGGTATTAAAATATGTAGGACAACCATATCCACACACACCCTGTTAAACCAACATTACCATCCAAAGTATAGCAGCACTTATAGTCTGTAGTCAGGTCAGGCACATCCCCCTACTGTGTGTTGCCCTGTTTCCACAGTATATGTTGTTAGAGATAAATCCCCAATCCATCTCTGTTTGCCAAACAACAGATTGAGTTCCTGCTCACAGTGAATGAAAAGGCCCAACACCAATATGATGTTCCTAGATATTGGAGTGTGTTTCCATGCAATTAGCTATGAAAATTTTACCACAGCTGTTCCGCATGCAATCAGCTAGAGGAGGGCTGCAATTCATGCAGAGGCCATCAGCTGATCAGGAGCATCACTTAAAATACACATGTTGCTGCCTAAGCAAAGCAGGTGTAGGTCTCCATATCCACCAGACAGGGAGAGAGAAAGGCAGACAGAGGCAAAGACAAGTCAGGGAGGGGTGAGAGAGTAAAACCTAAGCATGTTTGTGTCACACTCTTACCAGCACAGGGTATCAAACCCCTGATGTCTATGTAGTGCTATCAGATTTCTATGCAGTTATTAGATGCACCACATAGGTTATATGTTGAGGAGCCCTCAAAATGCATATGTGATGGTGAGTGACATCTGCAACAGGGATAGGGTAGCTATACGGTAGGTGTAGTACATGTGCCTATCCGCATGAACAGGTGCCAGCGTCAACACAGCCACACTCTCACAGGGATGCACACACATTGACACACTTGGCAGGGCCAGGAATACAACTCATCACTAGTGAGATTGCCACAACACATTACTGTGCAGGTATCACATGCACTACAGGGGTCATATGGAGGTTATATGGGCAAAGGGTATGGGGAGGTGTCTGACATCGGACAGCATGCTTCAGTATGCCAATGGGGGTTGTAGTGAGTGTGAATGTGATCATACGCATCATACAACACACACACACACACACACACACACACACACACACACACACACACACACACACACACACACACACACAGTGCCAGTATTGACATGCATGGGTGCATTGCTTCATGGGTGTGTGGTGGTCGACTGTGCCAGATGGATATACAAGGCTAGGTGATGGGTATACCTTGGCATCAGGCAACATGATAATGGTCTGCCTTGTGGCTCAGGGGTGTAGTTTCTGAATTTGCTCACACAGGCGGGTATTGTATTCACCATCCAGTCACCTGGGTGACTATTGCATGTGGCCAATCCTGTGCATTGCTTGCCATGTATGTGTTCCTTAGTCCATGACATGGATGGTGTCTGTGATGTGCACACCTCCCACATGTATGTACAGTGACATGTGGAACTGTACCTGGGGTGTCTGGCCCATGTTGTGTACACAGATTATCATCAGATGTGCCAGTCCTGGCCTCATGTGGTGGGATCTGGTAATGGACAGCAGGTTTACCCTACACCTACATTGATAGCATGCTAACAACATTTTCTGGTGTCAGTGGCATCTGTCCATACAGAGCATGTTTTCATACATGGTATGTCCTTTGTGGGTCACATTTGATGGCACCACATGTGTTGCAGGTATCCAGTGGGGAACATGGGGAAGGTGCACTGTCTGCATGCACTTGCCTATTGGACAGATGGACAGGGTGCCATGCACTCTGTATGCCACTGCAATCACTCCATAGTTACTATCAGTGGGCAATATGCAGTGTACCACCAACATAGTGGCTGTTGCCTAGGCAAGTGTGTGTGTGTGTGTGTGTGTGTGTGTGTGTGTGTGTGTGTGTGTGTGTGTGTGTGTGTGTGTGTGTATGAGACATGAGTTGAGAGTGTTCTCTGGGTAATACTGGGGTTGCTAACTTTGCTTGCCTGGCCTTGCTGTCACATGTATGGGAATGGATTTGAACCCCAGCTTCTTGGCTATTTCATATCTGTTATCCCTGTACAGTGGACATTGTGATATATACTAGGGCCACCATATAAGAAATTTGCAAAGCCCATTCCACATTGGGCCCAGTTGTTACACACTCACAACCACCTCCACACAGGATATGAGTTACAAGCACACACACACACACACACACACACACACACACACACACACACACACACACACACACACACACACACACCTGTCATGTCTGGGATTAGAACTCCTACCTATCTAGTTTATTACACTACAGCACTAAGCAGTTATAGTACGTGCCATGGAGATTACTGGAGTACTCCTTCCCCAAAGGTGTATTTCACATTGGATGACATCAGCAGGATTGCCAAAGTAGGGCATTCAAATTGTAGTGAGTGTGGCTAGGTTAAAATGCATTGCTCCCTACACAGACATTGACACACACACAAACATTGACAACTGACATGTGTGGTATAGAACCCCTAACAGAGGTCTATATCACACTACAGCATGAAGCTGTTATAGGACATACCACTGGGATTACTGGAGAACTCCTTCCCCAAAGGTGTATTTCACACTGGATGACATCAGCAGGATTGCCAAAGTAGGACATTCAAATTGTAGTGAGTGTGGCTAGGCTAAAATGCATTGCTCCCTACACAGACATTGAAACACACACAAAACATCCACAACCGACATGTGTGGGTATAGAACCCTTAACAGAGGTCTATATCACACTACAGCATGAAGCTGTTATAGGATGCATCATGGGAATTACTGAAGAATGCCTTCCCCAAAGGTGTATTTCGCAGTGAATGACAGCAGGATTGCCAAAGTAGGGCATTTGAAATGTATTGAGTGTGACGAGCCTAAAATGCATTGCTCCCTACACAAACATTGAAAGACACACAAAACATCCAGAACTGCCATGGGTGGGAATAGAACCCTACCAGAGTTCTATATTGCACTACAGCAGTACGCAGTTATGGCACATGCTATGGAGATTACTGGGCTACATCCTTCCCAGAGGTGTATTTCTAGGTGGATGACATCAGCAGCCTTACCAGTGTAGAGCATTTGAATTGTATGGAGTGTGACTACACTAAAAAGCATTGCTCTCTACACAGACAGAGTCAGACAGACTCACACACAAATACACATACACTTTCCAAGGCTGGGATTAGAACTCCTACCTAACTAATTTATCCTACTACAGCAGTACACAGTTATAGGATGCACTATGGAGATTACTGGACTACAACCTTCCCAGAGGTGTATTTCTAGGTGGATGACATCAGCAGCCTTGCCAAAGCAGAGCATTTGAATTGTAGGGAGTGTGACTACCCTAAAAAACATTGCTCTATATACAGAGTCAGACAGACACACACACACACTTGCCAAGTTTGGGATTATAATTCCTACCTAACTAATTTGTCACACTACACCAGTAAGCTGTTATGGCACGCACTACAGAGATTACTGGGCTACAGCCTTCCCAGACATGTATTTCTAGTTGGATGACATCAGCAGCCTTACCAAAGTAGAGCATTTCAATTGTAGGGAGTGTGACTACCCTAAAAAGCATTGCTCTCTACATAGACAGATACACACACAAACAGGCACAGTTGCTATGTCTGGGATTGGAACTCCAACCTAACTAGTTTATCACCCTACAGCAGTACACAGTTATGGGATGTGCCACGGAGATTACTGGGCTACAACTCTCCCAAAAGTGTATTTCACAGTGGATGACCTCAGCAGGCTTGTCATAGTAGGGCTATGGGGAGGGCAGTGTGTGTGCATGGGCCATAACCCATTCATCTAGAGGTTGACATGCCACATGCAGGCACACACAGGATCATATTTCACAGGTATGTGTATACAGCTGCTAGATGACTACTTCCTTGTACAATCATGTTGCACAGCTAGCACATGCGCCACATAATCTGTAATGCTGACAGATACTGGTGGCTAGTATCTGCAGTGAGTGACAGCTGAATCTCATGTGGTTGGGGTCCTTTGGCTGTGTGTTGGGTGGGAAATTCCTGGATGGCTCCTTGTCACAGTCACCCTCTTCCACACATCTATCTACATCTACCTTTGGCTTATTATAGTGTGTTGTCCTTACATATATGTCTGTATTCCTATTCACTGTGTGTGCAGGGCATGAGTGGTGCATACTGAGGAGTGTCTGCACTAACATCTGTGACTGCCAGATATGTCTGGTCCACTGGTGTTTGCAGACATGGTCGTCATGTGGTTAAGTGTGTGAGCATGCCCAGTATGACCTTTCAGTATGTTGTTGACTGACATTGCCTTCATTTCTCTAAGTGTGGGAGCATGCCCAGTATGCCCATCTGTACTGAATGTGTGGATCGTGTGCAGGTAGTTTGTACTGCAGTGCTGACCTTTGTGTTGTACACCTACAGGTAGCATGCTGTTTCTGAAGGGTATCTGTCGATCATTTGGCATTGACTGTTACTACATTTCTGCATAGGATGGGGGGGCACAAGTGAGTATTTCTACATGTCTACACAGGATTGGGGGGGCACACCTGACTGTTACTACATTTCTACATAGGATGGGGTGGCACACCTGACTATTTCTACATTTCTACACAGGATTGGTGGGGGGGCACACTGGACTGTTATTACATTACTACGTAGGATGGGGCAGCCACACCTGACTATTTCTACATTTCTATATAGGATTGGGGGGGCACGCCTGACTGTTATTACATTACTACGTAGGATGGGGGGGCACACCTGACTATTTCTACATTTCTACACAGGATTGGGGGGCACACCTGATTGTTATTACATTACTGTGTAGGATGGGGGGGCACACCTGACACTTGTACACATTTGCTATGACTGTACTGGTATGTCAAGTACTCCATTTCATTCTGTATTCTTACCTATCATGCTGGCTAGAGGCATACCAGTGTACTACAGATCTTAGCTTTGGTTGCCGTACATATTAGTGTCTGACTTCCTACCCTTCAGAACTAATATCCCACTGCCTGACCTGCTGTAGTCTGTCTGTGTAGGCCTGGGGAGGAGATTACCCATAGCCATCATGCAGAGGCCATAGCACAGGCTCTGTTTGAGTTTGTCTACACCTGTCCTGCTGGCTGAGACTGTTGTTGGGTATGTGAACCTCCCTGACTGGCATGTGTGAGTCATATGGACACACATGTCACCCAGCACATTTCCCGCAATGGATTTTGTCACCCTGTGTAGTACTGGCTACTATGGTGACTCCAGTATGTGTTAAAGATGTCATGGTGCCACTATGGGTGTCTACTTTCTGCTGCCATAACATTCAGCCACCCAATTCCCTTGCATGCTCACATCCATACCATAGATACAGGTAGCAACATATTCTACTCCATTTGGCAATTGGTAAGTTGATTGACTTACCTTGTGGGTGTGCCAGGCTTGCGGATGGTGCTTGAGAGCTGCCTGTGTCAGATGCACATAGAACACTGCCTATACATGGTTGAGCACAGGTAGTGTTATGTCTGTCTGTGTAGGCCTGGGGGGGTTACCCATAGCCATAATTCAGAAGCCATAGCAGAGGCTCAGTTTGGGTTTGTCTACACCTGTCCTGCTGGCTGAGTCTGTTGTTGGGTATGTGAACCTCCATGACTGGCATGTGTGAGTCATATGAACACACATGTTGCCCAGCACATTTCCTGCAATGGGCTTTGTCACCCTGTGTAGTATTGGCTACTATGGTGACTATAGTATGTGTTACAGATGTCATGGTGCCACTATGGGTGTCTACTTTCTGCTGCCATAACATTCAGCCACCCAATTCCCTTGCATGCTCACATCCATACCATAGATGCAGGTAATGACACATTCTACTCCATTTGGTAATTGGTAAGTTGATTGACTTACCTTGTGGGTGTGCCAGGCTTGCGGATGGTGCTGGAGGGCTGCCTATGTTGGATGCACATAGTACACTCCCTATACATGGTTGAGCACAGGTAGTGTCATGTTTGGCATCCCTTTTACTGTATGTGCGAGTCAGAGAGAGGTGTCATTCTCTGGGTCCCTACTGTGTCAGTGTATGTGCTACGCATTGTCTCTTTGCCGCTGCCTCATCATACTGGGCATGCCTTCATCTGCCTACTGGGGCAGGCTCAGGTTGTTCCTCCTCCGAGTCACTCTGTGCCTGTACAGGACTTTGCATTGGTGGGGGGCTGTGTGGCGTTGCCCCGTGCTGTTCCTGCTGCAGCTGTTTCCACAGGATCATATTGTGTAGCATGACACATAGCATAACAATTTGGGTACATGTAGCTGGTGAGTACTGCAAGGCTCCACCAGATGTGTCCAGACACTGGAACAATGACCTGAGCATCCCAAACATATGCTCTATTATAAGTCTGGTCTGTGCGTGTGCTTCATTATGGCGTTCTTGTTCAGGTGTGTGTGCATTTCTGATGGGTGTCATCAGCCATGGCTCGAGTGTGTAACCAGCATCCCCCACTAGGTAACCATAGGAGATGTCCCCATTGACAAATCTCTGGGACAGCTATGTCAGATGCCAAATGTAGGAATTCTGATAGCTTCCAGGGCAGCCAGCACGCACATTCATTATAATTCCCTGGGCATCACAGACGACCTGGCAGTTGATGGAGGGGATTCCCCTGTGGTTGATGTATGCCCTACCATGATCACCAGGTTGTGCTTTGATGCATATGTGCATGCAGTCTATAGCACCCACTACCTCAAGGTATTCTTCTATTTGGTGGAAGAGATGCATATTGCTGGCCAACACCTCACAGGTGTTGAGGAAATATATGTGCTCACTGGCATGTGCTGACATGGCATCCAGGAACTGGTGGAATACTCTGAATGCTGATGCCTGTGAGATCCCCATGATATCCCCAGTTGAGCTTTGGGAGGTACCTGTGGCTAGTATTCCTAGGCCTACACATACATAGGTATCCACTGGGATGGGTTCCCCTCGGTCAGTTTGGTGTGTCAGGCATGGCCAGCACAGTTCAACAATTTGCTGTAGGAGGTCCCTGTCCACCCTATGGTGCTGCACTATCTTCAGCTCATGTAATCCCTGGTAGGTTACCCTGGGTCTACACTCTTCTCCATCTCCTCACTGTGGGTTGATCTGCAGCATTCACATCCTCACCACCCTCGGCCTCTTGCACATGTTGTTCTATGTTGCCTGCTGCAGCCCCTCTCATTTTGTAGGTTTGTTTGTTAAAAATTCCCCATTTGTATACACTGGTGGTGTAGAGTATGGAAAAAAACAGAGGGGAAGGTGTATGCATAGTTTATAGTAGTGTTCTGGGCTGGGCTGGTCTGCTGCCTGTGTAATTGGCTGATTCTGATACATTTCACCTGCCAGCTATGCTAGTTCTCCTTGATTGCCTTCCTACTGCTGTTTTCCCTTCCCATTGCCTTCATGTTTAAGCCTGGGGGTGTGCCGCACAAACAGAGTGCTCAAATATGCACAGTGCTGCTATTTCCTGGTTTAACTTTTTTTCTTCCTTTAAAACCCGGTGTGTGGTGTGCACACCCGCTTAAACAATGTAAAGAGTGCTAGGCAGGTTCAGACACACCCCCTAGCTTAGCTGTGCTAAGCTAGGAGCAAACCCAAGCCACAGGGCTACAATCCACTTACAGTATGCCTGACACCCCCCCCATGATATCAGCTAACTCTTAGGCTTGCACAAAGCTATTTCTACTCTTACACTGTTGGGACCTGACTAGCATGCTGGGGAAAACTGGGATTCACTATCATTCCCCTAATTTGCATAGGATTTCCTGCTAATGCATAGTTACATGTCTCACAGTGAGCCTCCCCCCTTAGCAACCACTACTCACTGGCTATGTTGTCTTCAGCCTGCCATTGACTTGCATGGCAGAATAGTGATTTTAGTTAGAATGCTTAATTTAGGTTTATTTTGTTATTTTCCCCTCAATCCCATTTGTGCGCCACTGCCCTATGCTTAAACAGCCGAGATTGGCTAAAAAAAAGAAAAGTTGATTTTTTTTTTTTTGGCTGTTTGCAATGCCATTGGCCTTATACGTGGCCATTGGTATGCTTCCTGAGTGATATGCAGCCTTTATTTGGAGCTATCACAGCTCCGTTTTGGATTTTGCAGAAATGTACTCAGTTACTAACCGAGTATATTTCTGCAGATTGCTGTAGTCCTGCACGGCTGGTTGCAAGCTTCCTGGATCACAATTTCACCTCATTTGCATGGATTTCTCCTGCAAATAGGGTGATTTGCATACAGAGGCTTAGTCCATGCAGGATTAGTGCAGGAGCACTCGTGCACATCCATGCAGGCTGTTCCTGGATCGCACGGCAGACATATTGCCTACTAGTGCTCCTGCAGTGATCTTGCACGCCGTGCAAGGCATAGAGAATCCAGGGGAATATGTCAGACAATTAATCACCAAATAAATTCAGTTATATTTAAGTAAAAGCAAATTAGAACAGAGTAAGTTTCCTTCTGAAGTGTACAGTATAGTAACATAGATGTAAGACTTATAGTTGTCTACTGTGGGATAATAAAAAATCATTGTTAAAAATTGCTCAGCTTTCCATATGCAATACAGACAACTATAATATACTGATTGCTCATTCGCATTCACATGGTTGTTTAATTCTAGAAGTGGTGAAGTGACAAAAATGTTAGCAGTGACTTTTTGAAGGTTCAGTAACTGCAGTGAATTTATTTCAGCATGGCTACCAAACTCCTTTCTGGGGGTTATGTTGGATTTGCAATAGGCACATAATGTTTGTGTTCTCCAATCAGAGTTCACACTTTAGAATACCAAACAGCCTCCATTATATAGGTTCTAGAAACTCTCAACTGCATTTTATTGATTGACAAATAATATAATATGATACTCATTGTCCAAGGCACCCCCCTACCCACACACTTCTCGCTCCTTCAATCAAATTCAGTGTTATCACTTTGGTACATTATACTTAAACATGGTATGACATGCAGTTTATAAACATGCTAATTATACAGGTACTTAGCATGTAGTTTACATATTGCCTTGCTGATATTGGACCATCTGTGTCATGAAACCTTACAACATACAAAGCATGCTAGGATGATTACCTTTGGGAAGAGGAGAAAACCAACTGCAGAGGAAGTACATGGAGTTGCAGCATCTCAGCCTTCCAGCACTGTACTTTAAGAACTGACCATTAGAGTGCACATTCTGATTTCTGATAGAGAGAGGCTGCTTTTCTGCTGAGGTCACAGATCTATAGAGCTCAACAAAAAACTGTGGCATGCACCTAGCCTCAAGGCTTTGCAGTACTTCTATTTGAGAATCAGACATATCTAAGGTATGGTACAATGGAATTAGCTATGTTATGCTGTTCCTGCATAGTGCTGAGTGGTGCAAACTTCTTATGCCAGTTTCTACTATGCAATACTGTTGGCAAAGTTATGAATCACACAGTCACTGTACCAGTAGTAAAGCATCATTACAATGTACCTGTGGATATTAATGATAAGTGTTATACTTATGAATCACAATGTCACTCCATGAGTAGTATAGCATAGTGCATGTCATCACAAGTGACTTGTACAGATTAGTAACATGCTGAAATCTGATATGAATCCCACCTGTATATAGCAGCACTTGTAGTACATAAATTATAGATGTATTACAAATGCCCAGAACAGTAAGAAACTAGGGAACAGTAGAATGAGATCAAAAGGTATGGGGGTGTTGAGGGATGATTAAAGTTTGGTTGTACAAACATGAAGGTACCGATAGAAACAGGTAGGAAGTTAAAGTACAAGGCAACTATTGAGATGGTCTTAGTGAGCAGCAAACAAAAATTAGGAAGGTAACAGAGGGTGGTAAGGAAGTAGGTCTGAAAGGATGTTTTATATAGGAGTTGCAAGGGAAGTTGTACAGGCTAAGAATCCACACAGCTGGAGATCTGGGGAATAATTATGTGGGTATATGTACACAGGACAGCCCTAACAGCAAAAGAAAGATAAACAGCATGTTTCCCAAAAGGAAAAGAAAGAATGCACGCATGCATGATATGTTGCCATTATTAAATCCTAGCCGATACCTTTAAAGACAGCAGTACTGGCTTTGTTATAATGTTAAAATATTGACCACTGGAGTCCTAATGAAAGTCAGGTTTATGTCTGCATTAAAATTAGAGCTGTAATATAGTACAACTCTATTTAAGTGACACCAGTACACAACAACTTTGCCATATTTCATATACCATTAACTTTTGAAACATTAAGCATTTTGGGGTCAGCTTAAAATCATCATAAAAGCATGCATTTTAAATACAACTAGTGAGTAACAATGTACATATACAATGTATACAGAATATGGATAGACACTTTGATTCCAGGACAGCTATTCACTTGTCTTTTCCTTACTTATTTCTTTCCTTAGCTTGAACACAACTCTGTACAACACATTAACTACTCGTAATATGGCAAGGTTGTCTTATTTGCACATACTCACATGCCTTCATTATAGGTATCCACAAATTGAAACTAGCATCTTATTCACTAGGCAGTCCATGTTTTTCCCATAACACAACTCAATGGTGTAAACATTATTATGATTTCATGAAAACATAGCTCACACTGACTTTGTGTCAGAACAGTAATAAGTTATGGCCTTGCTCTCATTTAACTAAGCTTCTAGCATATCTGCTTATTGGGATTTCCCTCCACATTTCATGCCATGCTAGATGACTGGAAGTGATGTTGGCTGTTTTGTTCCTTCTTCTATGTTGTATCATTTGGGAAGGACATTTACTTTAATTTTTACAGTAGACCACATACCCTGCTATGTAAGTTTTTCAAGCTGTCTCTCGATGGCACACACACACACACACACACACACACACACACACACACACACACACACACACACACACACACACACACACACACACACACACACACACTCTCTCTCACTTCCTTTTCAGACATGAAAGAGGATGGCACAGTGGTGCAATGGATATAGTTGTCTCACAGCAAGATGTTTTACAGTTCATTTCTCAGCTGGGGTGCCCTCAGTGCAGAGTCTACATATCCTCCCTGAGTTCACATGGATTTCCCTCTCGATGATCTGGTTTCCTCCCACATTCCACAAACATGCAGTAGTTGGATTGGACACTAAACTAGCCATAGGTGTGTGTGTGTGCACATATGAATGTGTTATATGAAAGAACAGCTATGGCAGGGTTATTCACCTGGTGGTGTGAACCTTGGTTCTAAATGGTTGTCACTGTTGAAGTAACACCCCAACCCCATGTGAAAAAATATGAAAAGGGGTTGTAGATGGATGGATTTAGGTCAAAAGAACAAGGTAATTGTAGTCACTTTATAGCACTCAGTCAGGCAGTGTGTTTGGAATGCAGGTAAAACAAAACAAAAAAACATTCAGCCAGTGGCCATAGATTAGAAATAAACCCCAGGTCATACAACCATGGGACAGGAACTTTCCTGGCTGTTCACGCTCTACTGGATATTTTCAGATGCATGGTGAACAGGCTACATTTGTTTGCATCTGACACCATACTAGTGCCATGTAGATTGATATTATTGTCAGTTTAAAAAAATATCTTTTAATGAACCAACAAATGACAGCTGGCATTTCTTGCTAAGAAATGGCAAAACAAGCACTTTAAAGGGAAGGTATTAGATACCATGGAGGAAGAAAGACTAGACAGTAGGATGACCCACTTGTGCAGACAGAAAAGATGCTGGTCAGCTCCTGTAATAACTGGCATCTTGTTACAGCAACAGAAAGGTCATCCTTCTCTTCTGCAGCACATATAATGAGTACTGTTATCCCCATCAACTGAGCTATGACATTTCATCCTCAAAGTTCCCCCTACACATTTTACTCAGTATCAATCACCAGATTCATAGTTCTGTGTACTACGTTTCTCCACCTTTTAATTTTATTCTAAAAGTGTGTGTATACATTATATATATATATATATATATATATATATATATATATATATATATATATATATATAATGTACATAAATGAAATACCTGTTTGATTTGAAAAATGTAAGTGAGGTTTAGGTAAGGTGGGACTGTTTGTGTGTGTGTGTGTGTGTGTGTGTGTGTGTGTGTGTGTGTGTGTGTGTGTGTGTGTGTGTGTGTGTGTGTGTCTAAAGGTTAAGGTTAGGGTACAGGTAGGATTAGTTAAGAGCATAGTTTCAGAGTGTGTGTGTGTGTGTGTGTGTGTGTGTGTGTGTGTGTGTGTGTGTGTGTGTGTGTGTGTGTGTGTGTGTGTGTGTGTGTGTGTGCAACAGTATCTGGTTTAGGGTCAGAGTTAGAAAAGGAGACCGATCTAGTGCTTGGAATATGTGTTGGAACACGTTTGTGTGTCTGAGTGTGTCTTGTGTAGTAGTAGTGTTACAGAAAGGGTCATTTTAAGGTAAGGTATAGGGTTAGGGTTAATATTAGGGTTAGCATACATCACTACAGTAGTGCAGAGTAATGTGTACTAACCCTAACCCTGGTCTGGCCCTTAACCTTAACTGTATGCCTTAGCGTAAACAAAAAAACTTTTCTTAGCACTATTCAGACAAACTTATGTTTAGTATTATAGAAAAAAATATATGACATATAAAACTTCCACAGTCATACAACACTGTAGAAAGGAGAACATTCCCAAAACAATACACAGCAGTCTTGGACAATCACTACTTTTTTTTTACCTTTTACTCCAAATATTTAGGGTTTCTAACACCATTACAGGGAAGGGTCCCCGTTTGTGACATAAGTATGGCTTCAGTCTTGATGTCTGACATAAGTACCCCTTTTCAGGGGTAACCCAGGATTGGTGTATGATAATGGTACTTGCTATTGGTCAGAGACTACACAAATGGCTGCTAAGGGAATCAGTTGCTGGACTATAAGAAGCAGCTCATCAATACTTTATAGGCTTCATCCTCTACCCTACCTGCCAGACTGTTGTGTATTTTTTAGATGTTAGGTAGTGCTTACTTGGTAGCTTTATTTCTGGTTTGTGTATCAACAAAGCTCCCTTGAGTGACATGCAGTTCTTCGTAGGCATATTTTGTGGAGAGAAAATGAAACATTAGTGAAGAGCTGCTTGCAGAAAGTATATTAAAATAAAACACAGTATTCAACTGAAAGTAGCATAGTGCTGTTTGACACAGTATGAACAATACCAGTGCAGCACTCTTAACAGCCCTTTATTCAAGTAATCAAAGGCTAAATTAACACAAAATTAATCAATGCATAGTAGAAGATGTTGTATTGTGACATCTGTGAAAAGTATAAACAGTGGAGTCTGCCAAGGAACTTGTATCACCATTCTGTTTACAAGGTCCTTAAAATGCTGATTTCCCTTTGGTGACTTGATTTCTTTCTCTGCTGCTTGTCTTCTCCTTAGGAATGCAATAGTTTTGTTCATCTTCTCCATTTGAATCCATCTCAATGTATCTGAGACGGCATGAGCAGATGAGATATCACTGTACCTGAAAACAGAACAAAAACTCAGCAGGATTAAGGTATTCAGATGAAGATACATGATTTTGTCAGGCAAATTTGTTAAGTACATGGGCTTTCTGCCAAACTAATGGAACCCCCTCCCCATTAACACTGGTAAGGAAATAAGGTAATCACACTAAATGCAGGTTGTTTGGAGCAATTAAAGCTAATCACAAATGTTGCTGCAGGCAAAGCAAAGTAAATGCAGCTCATACATAGCTCACTAACCTCAAACAGCTGCTGAATGTGCTTTACAAATGTAGAACTGTACTGTGCTTGAGGTTAAATTAGGCTATTGTAAACATGAATTTATTTCCATGTCTTCTATATCTCTGTCAGTCTTAGGCTCAGTTTTCTTGCTGGAAAAATATAATCTTCTGGTATTAACTAAATAATCCTGATGCCAGGCTGCAGAGAACATGTGTTAGAATCACCACATCACATGGTATTTGTATCAACATCATGAAATTAAGTTTTATAAATAGCCTTTTTTATGGCTATAAGTGGTAACAGTTAAAAATAGTACTGTCGCTTCATAAAAGTATAGAGGCAATGTTTTGAGGCCTGACTACATTTTAAAATCACAGGTAAGAGGTAAGGCAGCAGCATGACATCTGAGTAAAAGAATATATATTTCTGACTACATTTTTGGGGCATGCATAAATTATTATTTTGAGAAATGGAAAGTCTGTAAAGATATCCTTAGTAAACAATAAAAACCTCACTGGACCTTAAACTGACTGTTGGGGTACACCTCAATTAATGATTCCTGTGTCAGATAGTGAAGAGTCTAGACTAAGTTTTAACGTATGATTCTGTACATAACTCTTCAACCAGGAAACATTATCAGGCATAAATTTAAACCTGTCAGTTTATTAAATAGGAAGGTGTAGTCTACAGTTTTAAAGACTCTGGTCATTTCTTTGACTACTATTGCTTTTAGACGTCCATTGTTAAAACTGTCTTACCAGTTGGCAAATAAAAACAGTTTTAGTTCAAAAGCCTTTCTAAATCCATGTTGAGTACCACAGAGCAAACAAATTAATGTGATCAAATAATTGGATGTATCTTAATTTATTATTTATTTATTTTATTTCCATTTGTACACTGTGACAGTATGACTGGATCATAAATAGCCCTTTTTAGGCAGAGGCCCAGGGAGAAGTGCTCAGTCATTTTTACATACATTAAGTAACTAAGTTATTTTATATGGATTTGCTTAGAATATATTTTACAAAAAAGTAGACAAAAAATAATAGGAGAATATTCAGTTTCCAATTATCATATTACAACAAAAGAGATAAACAGAAGACATTACAGTGATTCTGTTACATAAGTATCTATGCAAAAGAATTTATTTTGAATAATTTTGTTATTGAGTGTAAGTTAGCAATGGATTGGTCATACCATTATGAGGATAGGATGTGACTTGTTGGTGAGGTATTGTAACTGACAAAAAAACAAATACAAGCAGCCACACCAGTCCGGAATCCACCACAAGGCAAGGAGCACGAACTCACGATAAGGTACAAACCACAGTTTATTAATGTGCAAACAAGCAATGTATATCACACACGTTTTCATCATAAAATCCGACTTCTTCAGATAAAAACATGTAGCAAACTGATACTTAAATAGTATCCACCCATCATGAATCAATCAATCAATTGTATTAAATGCAATTGATAAAGTGTCTAAAAAATTTTTTATATATATTGAAACTACTTAAAATTTTAAATGTAAATCTACTGCCAACTAATAAGATAGCATACAAAACTGAAAGCAAATGCTTTGTTCTCTTGTTACCACCAATAATAATGTAAATGTATATTTAGTGTAAAAAACTTTTACCAAAAAATATATAAAAAAATATAAAAAAATATAAATAAAATATACACATACATAAACTGTCCTACTGTTTCAAATAAAGAAACATACAATATGCCACAATTTTTATATACTTTAAACATAATTAAATACATCTAGCTTTTAGCTTCAAATAGGGTACAATGGAAATGGATTCATTTAACCCAGGGGGTTTTGTAGCTTCCAGGAGAATCTGCCAGTAGGTTTCTTTATGTGCTAATCTGGCCTCCCAGGGTCCACCCCTTATGTCCTTGGGGACCGTTTCTACCACAAAAAACAAAAATTTTGCACCCTCACACTGAGTGGTATGTTTAAATAATGCATTTGTAATTTTGGATTTGGTATTGTAATTGCCTGCTTGAAGAGACCAGGAGCCAAACCTGATATTAATAAATGATTAAATACGTAACCTAATAGTTTGTTAATAAAGGTTTGCTGTCATTCTAAGGAACATAGAAAGCAGTTGTTTAGCACCTGCATTTCTATAAACCTTTCAAAGAAGTTTTGAACTTCTTTACTTTTGATTTGTTTAAAATGATATTTCTGCTAAGGGGTATTTTGTGATGAAGGGTAGTTACGACTTTGTATTGAGATGGTAGCTGTAACATCCATCTGATTTTAGACTGTAAAATAGTAAGGTTAATAATAAATGCTGTCTGAATTATTCTGCTGTGAGTTGTGCAGAAACAAACTGTTTTGATAAGGATGATCAGTGATATGGCTAATTAATTTTTAGATTTCCAGAACAGTTTAATGAAGTTGTGAAAGCTAATTGCCTATTTCTGAGATCTTTTACTTTTGCTGAATTTGTTGCTCTTCTGCTAGCCACTCCATGGTGTAACCATTGGCTCTTGGCGTTTTGGTCACATTCTCTAATTCTGATATGACACCCTGACTTCATGTAACAATAGGAAAAAGGAGACTGATGATGACAAAACATCAATCTGCTCAACAAAGGCAGATTTTGAAATTTTAGGTGATCCAGGAACAGGCTCTACTTTATACAAAAACCCTAAGGCTGGCCTTATTGTGACTAATTCAGCTACTCTTAAGTGTTCTGAAAACTTTGCAGTGTCACTGAAGGAGTCAGTTGTGACTTGTAAGACAGAGAGTGAGTGAAGGGTTTCTGAGAAAATGAGAAACTTTGAATACTGTACCAGAGAAACAGATAGTAGTATACGTGGCAGGTTTTGTAAGGTGCTCTCCAGATGTGCTTCTGTGAACATTGGGGCAATAAACTACCAGAAATACATGGTGCTTTACAACCAACATAGTACATTAGAATGGAGAGATTGTGAAATAAATTGATTACCTGCTTAGCTCAGTGTGTGATTGATGATCATTGAGGGGAAGCTATCTAGACTGACACAAGCAACAGAAAAGGTGGACACACATGTAATAAGGTTAAGGCAAAGTTCATGCTTCTTATACAGATGCTTCCTCTTGTGGTCTTTTCAGAAGGCATGCAAGGCATTTAATAGCCATCCTTTCTTTGATAATGTTAAGGGTCAGCTTCTGGTTGTATCACTAGTTTAGAGCCTTTAGTTGACCCCATACAAAAAAACACTTAAACAGCTAAAATGAAGAGTTAGGCCATTGAAAATGTAAACCAGTTTCCCACTAGTATATGCTTTCTGTAGTTCTGGGCATAATTCCTCCACCTGATATGGAAATTTTGCCAGTACATTTTGATCTTTCTATCATTAACACAAAAGTAAACAGTGCATTCAAAAAAGCAGTCCTAAAGTAAATCGTTAACCTGGAAATTCAAATACCAGAAGCAGCAGCAGCAGAAAAGATCTTCTGAATAGGATTGATATACAACCATTGTAACAATTCAATTCATCCCCATCTTCTCCCTCATCCAGCACATCTTCTAAGATGATCACATCTATTTTCATCTCAATAACTTCAAATAACATCTGACAAAAGGGTCAGAGAGGTAGTGCTAGCTATAGAATTTTTTTCAACTAAATATGTCTGGAAATAAAACTCCATTGGCTCTACCTTTCAAAAATTACTAAATAGTCATGCTACACAATTAGTAGTCTTGACAGAACAAATATAAGATTACAGACAGAATTTTTTTACTGGATTCCAGTCAAGATTTTTCCAAATACCAGTAAAGGTCATTGGGCAGACATGTTAGATCTAGGGTTGCCACCTTTTCACATGGCCAAAGTGGGACATTTTCGGTACAAACATCAGATTTTACAGGCCGACTCATACTCATGGTCAGTACAAAGGATAGAACTTAACTTTTTTGCCTAAATAAAAGCTTATTCTTGTAGTATTTTAGTTGCTTATTCTGTTTCTTATAACATTTAAGTATTTTAGATACAGAATAACTGTGTTATGCAACTATTACATAAAATATATGAAATAATTGTGTCCTAAAATCTCAGGACATTTGCCATTTTTAAATTTTTTGTCAGGACACAACTGCCCAAAGAGGGACTGTCCCTTGCAAAGTGAGAGAGGTGGTAACCCTAGTTAGATCTAAAGAAAAATTAACAAAAATTTTAAGACAAAAAGATCAAAATGTTGACATTACAGACACCTCTTTTCTCATAACTGTCAACTGTCCAAAATTTTGCACAAAGTCTAGATTTCTGCCTCAATTTTTAGTTTGGTCCTCATAAAATTGTGTTTTTTCTGGCAAATCATTGAGCTTGCATTCAACAGATAATGATTGACATTTGAGTTTCACACTTCATATACTTCAGAAAATGCATGGTAAAGCAAAACCTACTGTTCTAGCAACTTTCTAAGTTTATAAGAGCAATATTTAAAAATCTGAGGACAGGTTGCTCCACAATATCACCAAAAATGACCGACAGATCAAAATCTCTAAAAAAGATAAAATACACCCTTTGAGGAGCATTCAGGATAGTCAGCCAGTAGATATTCATAAAAATATTATGAAATACAATTTAACAACATAAGACATGAAACAAACAATATTCAAACCTCATCCATCAAATTGCAAATGGGAATGTGGAAGAAAAAGAAGAAGATGAAGTTATTAGCAAGCAAATACAGAAAAAAATGGATGAACATATTGGTATACATGATATACATACTCCGCGGTATAAAATATTTTAGTTCAGTCCAGGCCTCTATAAACGTGATTAATTTATCTTCCTCTTCATTATCTGGTAATAAGGTAGAGGCACTGAAGAAATGCTTACATTTTTGCCTACTAGTTTTCTAGATATTAATAAAGTGATTACAGACTTTAATTTACACATGAGCAAATTTAATTTTCTTTTAAATAAGAATGAAATGACCAAATGCCCATCTTTTATATGAAGTCCTATGTACGACTCACTGCCTAACAAATTAGTATGTCTATTTGAAAGCAGGGTAGAAACCAAATAGAAAAGTTTTACATCAAATTACATTTATTTATTTATTTATTTATTATTTATTTTATATTTGTTGACCAGGATAGTCCGACTGGATATATGTCCATTTTCAGCGGTGGCCCAGGGAGAAAAGCTCCAGATAACACAGAGAGAACACAACAGATATGAGTCAAACATATTTGCAAATCCCTCTAGTAGGTACTCACAATATACACAGTGTGTAATAGTATACAAAAACAACAGGGTGCCACAAGCTGTTATGAGCAAGAGATGCGTACAATCTTAATTTAAATAAGGCATTGAATAAGTAGTGATTAATCAGGGCTAGTACAGGGACAAAGACAGTGCTCTTTAAAATACTGTTTGATACATGGATGGTATAATTATAATTTTACTTATCAATGAATGGAATTAAATAATTGATCTAGGATTAAGTCTAGTCATTTGAAAGGCTGATAAAGTGGTGGGTTGACCCTTTTTGATAATTAGAAATATAAGAAATGAATGTTGCTCTTTCTTTCAAATAATGAATTTCATGAGAGATTAATAAGAAATTTGGTGAACCTGTATCTGAAAAGAAATGTCAGATGTGTTATATTAATATCAAAGTGTAGGTCTGATTACTAAAAAGCAATTTGCATTCTCTGAGGTAGATAATCCTGTACTGCGAAACATTTTGGGGTTAGGCAAGAACGTAACTTTTCCCATGAGACCTATATGTTCCATTATGGGGTAATTGACAAAAACATTGCCTGCATTTCTAGTTTCAGTTTTGTAACGTATAGCTATTACATTATGAACTTGCAGGAATTATTAAAAGACATTAAGATACATCAGTGGAGCAGAAGTCTTTTGAGCAATGGATGTATGTCAGTTATATACATCCATTATGAATGAAACAACTTTGATTCATCTGGTCTCACCTGTGATAACCACATCACCACAACAGTCAGGAAATCCTTCTATGTGGCACACCTCATCACTAAGGGCTTTTCATCCAGAAAAAAGGAGGTCATTGTCCCACTGTACTCATCCCTCATTAGACCCATTATAGAATACAATGCCCCGTTTGGTATGTACCTCTCAAGGCATCTGCAACAACTGGAAAGGCCACAGAAATACCTCACTAAAAGAATCACAGACCTAAAGCAGATGCCCTACGCTGACCGCCTTAAAAACTCCAGCTATACTCTGTCACATATCGTCTACTCAGAGGCGATCTCTGCTTAACATACAAGGCCATGTCAAACCCAGAGCTGTTGGACATGCTACACTTAAAGAAATCCCAATCCCTCAGAGCCACACGCTCCAGGGATCTAAACCTTGTCATCACAATAAACAAAACATGCTGGAGGGATAGGTTCCTGACCCAGAGACTCCCCAGACTCTGGAATAGATTGCCCATACATGTCAAGCAGAGTGCCTCTTTGGCCCTCTTCAAAAGGAACCTTGACGATTGGATGGGAGAAAGGAAATTCACCCCAGGGATTACGTCAGTCACCCTGCTAGACAGGGGCCCAGGGAAGTAAATAGTGTGGGAAGAAATAGCAAGGGAATTGTTATGGCTAGGCTCGTATAGGCCCTAGGGCTGATAGCCTAGTACCAACCTATGAACCTATGAACCTATGAATACACTTTCAGGCTGCCATATTGATTTTATAAATACATGCACAGACTTCCTTGACTTCATCTTAACTTGGAATATACTTTCTTTGAGAATGATTTATATCATCAAATCAGAAGAATGTCTGCAGAATCCACAGTGGCTTCAGCTATACTTGTGTTTTTACAGCTTACTTGAAAATAAATGTTTGTCTCCCTTAGACAATCTTTTATGTATAATTTTATGTAGTACAATCATTGTTGGGATTGGCATAGTAGTTAAGAGGATTCTCACCTTTAAGGGAAATTTTCTAGCTTTAAAATGGTCCCCATGGGCAGCTAGACTAGTACTTGCCTATGAGCAACCTTAAGAGTTAAGGGTTAGCATAATAAAGTGTTTACCTTTCAGACACTAGGTACATGGCTTGATTCTAACTTTTGCAAAGTATGCCTAAAACAACCTCCTATAATCATTAGCCTTGTAATAACCTATGAAACTATTTGACATTTTGATACTGTGAACATGCATGACTCTCTGTTATTGAGAAAATTAAGCTGATTATGTATTTCAAAAATTAAAATTATTTAACTGTACACCTGTAAAAAGAAAATGACGCCATTATATTAAGTTTATATACTAAATCAAAGACTATATTAATTTACTACATAAGTCTAGTTTCCATGCTAGATGTGCTGTGAATAATGTACTGAATGTTCATTATAAGAGAGTATCATTTAACTACATTAGATAGAGATTATTTTAGGGCAGCAACTATATTTAAATGTTTACACTGTGGTAATTCACACTAAGATATAGGGAATGTGTGCAAAGGTATTCTGAGTTACATGAAGATGAAAAATGGCAAATGAACACAAACTTAAATATGAAGATTTTGTTATTACTTATGGAGATGATCAGACAAATATTTATGAGTGCCTGAATAAATAAAGGAAGGTATTAAGGGTCTATATTAGAACACCAAACATTCAAAATTTCGAGTGTTCTAATATCGACCCATTTTCAGTGAACACTGAAAATATCGAAGAAACAGAAAACCAAATTTTTTTCCTAGGGAAAGAATTCAGTTGTCTGTTTCTGTTGCTTCGGTATTTTCAGCGCTGTGGTGGAAAGTTACGGGTCGGGTTCAGGTAAGTGTGCGATTGTGCGGATGTGAGGGTTAGCGTGGGGTAGGTGAGATAGAGTTAGGGCACGGGTGAGGTGACTGCGATAGTGACGGACCTTAGGGTTAGGTTTGGGTTAAGGTAAGTGGATAGTTAGTGGTGCATGTATAGTTTAGTGTAGGGTTAGGTGTAAGAGTTTAGGTGTATGTGTGTGGATTGCTGTTCTGAATGTTCAGTGTTTTCAATTTTCGATTCCTAGGGTTTGATATTAGAACACTCAACATTTTGAATGTTCAGTGTTCTAATATAGACCTGGTATTAACTTCAGACAGCACAGTGAAATCAGCATGCAGTATTAAACTCAGGGTCATTTGAAATGTGCTAGAAAAACAGGAAGCGATTCAAATCTAAACAGGATTTATACATATAGATAACCAAGGAGGTTCAGACATTTTGACTAATATATACACACATCCCCTCAGACACAGTTAAACTCAAATATTTATTAAGAAAAATAATTCACTCATATACCCTGACAGCAAACATAGCTATAAATGGCAATCTGGTTTATGTGGTTACATGAGAATGTAACAGTTTTCAATGTTAGCCAGACCAAATGAATGTTCAGAACATGTGTTGCAGAACATCACTGTCATCGAGAATTACAATAAAGAGAACAACATTATAAATTCAACATAATGCATATGGATGCAGATATCTGAGACAGCATGAAACTGTTGGTGAACTTTAGTAAAAACATTACATTACACAGAGCGTGCTTCCTCAATCAACACCACATTGTGCCAATCACTCCTACTGCAATTCAAATATATAACCTATGCTTATAATCCTTATTAAGTATACATTGCATGATACTCTATATGGGCACATAAAATGTGTGTCCATCCATTCAAATAGCTTGCCATAACTGACATAGCAGAGATTGTTTTGGGAGGTTAATACAGACTGATGAATACGGTGAACAATACTGCAGTCTGGGCACAGTAAATGTTTCCCTGTCACTTATTTCCTACTTGTCTGCATAGCCTCTGTGCTCTTTGTTCTTTTATTATTCATTCTATTTACTAGTTAATTATTGATATTTGATAATATTATATCTCACTGGGGTTTAGTATCATTTGTTTTATTGCACTACTTCCCTCAGCAATATTTGTTTTATTGCATTCTCATTACTGTTATTGTATCATACTTCATAAAGTGCCTTGATTATGCCTTGTTAAGGACATCTCTAGAGCAAGACCCAATCATAACAACAATTAGGAGTACTTAACAAAAACTTGTTAAACACCCCTACATGCTTTTAAGCTTAAGTCTTGGACTAGGAACTAACAGCAGACAGTGCCAGCCAGCAAAGAGCATGGGCAGAAGGTAAAACAGCTTTTAAAAACATTGGATACTTTGCTCTGTTGCACTTATAAACAAAAAGTGTGGCAGAACAAATATCTAACAACTTTGAAAGCCATTAGTTTTACAGAGGGACACTTTGTTTCTGCTTGCTGTCTATCTGCTGTTGCTTTACCAGCTTTCAAAGGTTTTGAAAGCTAGAAAAACTTCAAGACCTGTAGGAACTGGAGTGAATGTCTTTATCTTATAAAATTACCTGGAGTTTTATTTGACAAGTGCCATATATCTCAGTTTCTTCTTTATGCACCAAATCTTCTTGTGCCTTTCAGAATGAAAGTATTTACTCATTGTGAGTTTGATAAAGGTGGTTTATTACATAGTATCAGCTTACAGTGGAAGTAGATACAGTAATTCAACAAGATCTGAACAAGTCTTGTATTGACACTGTCTCAAATAACAGCGCTGATGAACTGAAACAGACTAAATACTCAGACTTCTGTAGTTCTGAAGAATGAATTGTACTGCCCTTTGTAACTCTAAACTCAGAATTGTTCCTTTCCTCTGTAATGTCAAAATTAAGACAAACTGCACTGTTTTATGTAGTTACTGAATTGTTGAACATTTGACCTGACTTCTGAACGCAATTTCTTGAGTATTTGTACCAAACTGACTTTCTGCACTCAGTTTCTTGAATACCAGTGACAAACTGAACTGAACTGAGTTGACTACTTTCTTGTCTAAACTGAACTGACTTCTGTCTAGAAAGTATCTCTCATATAATAGTAAAACCCTGTAAATTACCCGCAAGTTCTGTATGCCTCTGTGAAAAACTGAAAGGTTGCCAGCCCAGCTAGATAGAATTTTGTAGATAATTCTATGTCGTTGTAAATATATGGGTTCTCAAGACAGGGAATGGGGTAAGGTATATTCAGATAGACCTAACCCTCACAAGCAACGTTTCTTAAGGGACAGTTGAAAAACTAGCTTGAGTTCTCAAGGGGGGGAGGGGGAATGTGAAAAACTGAAAGGCTACCAGCCCAGCTAGATAGAATTTTGTAGACAATTCTATGTCATTGTAAATATTAATAAAATCCACAGGCTGTTTCACAAATGTAAAGAAAACTGTGTTAAATGTTGAACTTCAAAAATGTAACCACAGTTGCTGGAAGAAAGCTGATAAAGTAAAGCGTTTTATTCCTGTTTGATCTCTAAGCTCGGAGACAGAATGTCTGGGCTAAGGAATTCCTTCTATTGTTTTGAGACCAGAGTTAGTTGCTGGATTTTACATGTATAATGTCTTTTATTGCTGTGGTTTCCTGGCCAGGTGCAAGATCAAAGAACTGTTAAAATTCTGAGTTTCTGTTAGTCTGGGAAATTAAATCAGAAGTGTCAAGAATTATGTAATCTAAAATAAGTCAGCAATGATGCTTTATCAATTTAAGACTTTCTCAGAGAGAGAGAGAGAGAATTGGGACCTTTTGGATTTTGTCTGAAGAACATCCACTCACCAGCACTTGCTTGCTCTGTATGTAAGTAAGATCTTAGACTTTAGTATTTCTCTTAGAAATAGATAGAAAATAGTAAGTTTAGTCTAGCTGTTTTCTATATTTATGTCAGACTATTCTACAGTATTATTTTAAGCATTTTCCTGTGTCTGAACTCTTGACAAGCACTGTGTTGAATTGAGGAGATTTGTCTTGTGTTTTTCGTATTTATTATTAACTATTTTTAAACCGTTCAACTGTGGCTGTTTTGTGTAGAGATAATTTAAGCTCTGTAGTACATTGCATGTATATAGTGATACCATACAAAGCCACTCCAATAAGCCTTAAAAGTTCTGGTCACACTTACTAACTGGATAATAATATTGCACAGTAAAATTGGACACCCTTTGGTAAGGGCCTTATTAGTAGTTGGACTGGCAGGAAGAGGCATAGCTGGAGAACCTGTGCCAGCCCTCCCAGGAGTGTCTTGTGTGTTTGTATATAACTCATATCTTAAAGTGTGTGTGTGTGTGTGTGTGTGTGTGTGTGTGTGTGTGTGTGTGTGTGTGTGTGTGTGTGTGTGTGTGTGTGTGTGTGTGTGTGTGTGTCAGCTACTTGGGCAGGGACAAAAAGCACTGGTTGGACAGAGATGGTGCTGGAGATTTTAGTTTGACCACTAAGCTGAGAGCTGTACCCTATAGGTGTGCCAGTGGGGAGTCTTATTGGGGATTTGGAGAGAAAGGGAGAAACTAGCCCCAGACTGACTGTGATCTTTGTGTGCTCTTAAGGGAAATTGTACTTTACTGTGCATGTACTTGTTATCCTTCCCAATGTGGATACCCCTCACTGGTGTTAGTGGTGAGGATTGAGGCTCCTTGATTACTGTCCAGTGCACAGGCATCACAGCCTATTTAACTTTGGTTCCCAACCATTGTACTATCTAAACAAGTTCTGCTTCTGTACCAGACGTTCTGTACATTATGTTAGCTCTTCTCATCTGTATTAGTGCTTTGGCCTGAAGGTTATTTCACTGAGCTCATTTGTATCCTTCACTAAAACGTTCCTTTCTATTGAAACTGCACTTACTGAACCTGTATGTAAAATGTGAAATATAAAATAAAGTTATAGGCCTGCTTTAATATGGCTGCATTTCTAGGCTTATGCAAAGAGAATACTATATTTATTTAGGATTTACGCCAAGCCTACTCTTACATAAACACTTTGCACTCCTACTTTTATTTTTCATTAACTGGCAGCAAGTACATAAAGCAAATAAAGCTCTATGCACTGTAAAGAATTATGAGTGGGTCTCTCCAATCATAAACAGCTTTATGTGTTCTCAAAGTGGATGCCAAGATCCACCTCTGGAGCTTCATGTCTGAGCTAAATTTCTTGGCATCCATATTTAAAATACATAATAACCTGGCCTTGATCAGAGTCCTGATTATAACTCTGTATTATGTGTATTATTTTATTCTGTACAGTGTTTGAGTTCAAGCACATAAAAGTGAAGTTGAAACTTAATACTGAATACTAGACATATTTACAGAATACAGTGAATGCAACAAAAAACATAAAAAAAAATTTATCAGTGGCAGTTCTGCTTCATGCTTGACAGGCAATACACAATACTTTTGGTGTATATAATTATGTGTGTGTGTGTGTGTGTGTGTGTGTGTGTGTGTGTGTGTGTGTGTGTGTGTGTGTGTGTATGCATATATATATATATATATATATATATATATATATATATATATATATATATATATATATATATATATATATATATATATATATATATTTTTTTTTTTTTTTTTCCACAATGTGTAGGCATCTGGATTAACATAGGTGGGGAATGCCAGAGCCAGTTAACTTTATGGTATGTGAGAATAAGGTGTTGCTGTAGTCCTGTTGCTACCAAAACATTGGCTGTACTGTGTCAGGGAGGGTCAAAGCACAGTATGACCTTATGTAATAAATTACTGTGTAGCTGGTCAGCACTGTTGGTGGTCGTAGTCAAATGATGCAAGAATGTCAACTCTGAATCACTGAAATGGATCAGAGCCAATAAAAATGATATTACTGCAATCCACATTGACAGCTGCAATCTGAAGCACTGCTGGTATCCCTGGGTAAGGAGGATGAGAGCTGAATGATCCCGTCTATTGGCGTCAATGTGAGCATGTCAGATAGGCATTGAGGTATGTGCACCTTTATAGCAAATATTTATGTTTCTCTGTATTTTTTAGCTTAGATTACTAATAAGACCTCCATTATTGCCAACCTTGGTGCCACAGGCATCCCTATAGGGACTACAGGGTCTCCATCAGGTTTACAGGTGACATCATCCATGATAGTGTTTTCTTGGCATATACTGCAAGGGTGGGATGAACAGATGTATGCTATAGCACTAATGGTACCTTTACTATATATACCTTACATTTTAAGAATTTCAGGTCTATTGTATGGTACCATTGTCAGACCAGGTAAGCACTGGCATTATACTGATTTGCACATCTGTGGTATGGCATTATGAAAGTGCAAGATGAATTGTTTGTAGGTAAGGGTTGGTATATTTCACTATCCCTGTGTGTTGTTTGTGTATTTCAGGTTTTGCCATTGTGCCTCATGAAAGCAATGTCAAAAACTGCTACAGAAAACACTTGCAATATTGTAACCAAGGCAGCGATTCCCAGTTGCTATGTGCTCCTGTATTACCACCTGACGGTATCACTGAAGTGTCATATGATGTAACACAGGGGCTTGATGCCATCCATGAAATGCAGGCTATAACAGTAGTATACACACCACCAGAGGTGGTTATATTAACATCCAGCAGAGATGGAAAAATGGCACAGCTGCTGCAGTTGTTAGCACGCAGTTGAATTATATGTTTGTTTCCTTCATTGGAAATTATGGAGGGAGACTGGACCCCAGGTAGTCTCCACCAATGCAGGAGCTGCCTCACTTTATCCCATGAGTTGGCTGACTAGTAAGGGACTACTACATGCACATGTTGGTGTTGAATTCCAGGAGATTTTAATGTGGTATGACTTAATTGTAGGTCACTCACAGGAATATAGAGTCTAACAACCTGTTTGCCAGGCAGATTATGGAGTTCTAGTTTTCGTCAACAAGGCTAAATGGAACTGATGAATACTGTAAGTATCAGGCCTAAGGATGTCAAACACCATCATTATGAACTGCTGTGATGATGGAACAGGTCATCCATTTAATGGCTCTGGTATGTATGTGCTACACAGAACATTGCCTGTAGCTCCAATGCACAATATATACAGGGAAGCAAAACCTTCTATCAAAATAACAGAATATCGATCCACTAAAGGTTAACACCTAATGGTTGATCAAGACAAACATTGAGTCAGAAAGGATCAAAAAACATAAAACATATTTTTGCAGGGGGCATGCTCCACTGTACCTTGACTGTTCTACAGTGGGGAAATGATATTCTGCCCAATTCCCATGGTACTGCAATCTTCTTCCTTTTTCCCGGTTAGGGGTTGCCACAGCGGATCACCTGTCTGGTCATAATTGGTAGTAGAGTTTTACGGTGTCGAGTTACCAGCCCAATACCCAACCTTCCATGGAAGGTACACACACACAGTCACTCATGCCTAGGGCCAATTTAGAGTGTCCAATCCACCTACAGCATGTCTTTGAGATATGGGAGGAAACCGGAGCACCCACAGGAAACCCACGCAACCACAGGGAGAACATGCAGACTCCGCACAGAAGGCACCCCAGCCGAGGATCAAACCAGAGAACCTCTTGCTGTGAGGTGACAATGCTAACCGCTGCACCACCGTGGCCACCCTTCCCATGGTACTGCAATCTCATATGGAAAAAGCTGGTAATTTTTGATTGGCAGATTTTCGCTCACCTTTTCTTGTTTTCTCACTTATCAATCAGAAGACACATTGATGAATGGTAGTGCACCTCCCCTCTCTATACACACACACACACACACACACACACACACACATATATATATATATATATATATATATATATATATATATATATATATACATATATATATATATATATATATATATATATATATATATATATATATATATAATATATATATATATGGGTTCCATACACTAGATCGAATTTCCACTAATTTGAAATAGTGCATGGAATGCTCACTGCAGCAAAATTGCACTTAATCGAAAGTGCACTTATGTGAAGTTCAGTACAATGGACGGGTGTTGTACTGAACTTCCGTGCAGTACTCACAGACCTTAGGGTTAGGGCACGGGTCATAGTAAGGGGATAGCCCATAGGGCTATTCCCTTACCATGACCTGTGCCCTAACCCTAAGGTCCATGATGACTGCAGCGCAGTGAAGAACATAGCAATGTCCTCCACTAAGGTGCGATAGTCACGAACCTTAGGGTTAGGGCATGGGTTAGGGTAAGGGGATATCTTTACTAACTATCTCCTTACCCTAACCTGTGCCCTAACCCTAAGGTCCATGACTATTGCACCATAGTGGAGGACATAGCTTGTTTTTTTATGTCCTCCACTGTGCTGTGGTGTTTTCAGTGAAGTGCACTTACGCAAAAGTTCACTTTCATTAAAGTGAACTTTTGCAGAAGTGAGGCTTCCTATTACAAGTTCGAAGTAATGAACTTTCATTCTTGTAATAGAAATCCGTATATATATATATATATATATATATATATATATATATATATATGCCATTGGTGGGCATAGCTATCACCATGTTATGCCACAGGCTGCTGGCTGCTATTCTGTTTGCTTGTGAATGATACAGGAAGGGTGCTGTGGGTTGCCTAAAGATTTGTCAGTCAGACCTATATTACCTTAACCTGCACAGCCACCTTTTTCTGTATCATCTTCCTGCATTTTCACACTGTAATCCCACACAAGACAACATGTCATTTCACCTCTGCATGCTAGGCAGCTGACTCTTCTAGCATGGTGGATAAGCAGATGGTAATGCCATGTCTGTGTTAGGGATCCTCTATTTGTACAATTTATGGCTGTATTACTCATTGCCACTGAAGGTAGACATATCATGTCTTCCCTATAATCCACCCTCTGAGTATGTGTCTGTGTGCTGCCCTTATATACAGCATTTATATCCACTGTCTCATTAATAATTGTAGAATATTTTCAAGTTATTTTAGGTGGCTTCTTTAAAGGCTATAAAATGCAGTATTATATTCAGTAATGGTTTAAGCAGTTAGGTATAAAGTTGTACAGTCACCTCCCCGAAGTGACTAGAAGTATCATTTAAAATTAGATGGGCAACAGAACACACTTTTCTGACTTTGGTTAATATGCACTGGTTAATGTTTGAATAGCTGTTTGCCACTGTCCCTAGCTCTTTAACGATTATGTTAATTTTTATGATTTGATCATTTATTTTATAATTATACCTTATGTTTTTTGCTAAGTCTCATGATGCTTTATGTGCTGACATTAAATGTGAGGTCATTACTTCTCCATCAGGTGTGTATTTTTATAGACCATCATGAATACCTTTGACATTTTTTACTGAAGTAATTATGGTATTCAGTTTACAATCATAAATATTTTTATCCATAGTCTGTTTGCTACTTTTATGTCTGAGAACAGTGCAAAAAGAAGTGGCCCTAGTGAGAGTCCAGTGGGACATTACTGGTAACTCCCACCGGGATAGATAGTTAATCTCTCCACTCTGACTTCTGGTGTCCTGTTGCCTAACTAGCATTTACCCACTGATTTATCTATGGATTAATGCTTAATGCTTTTAATTTGTCATTTATGCCCTTACAAGGAATAGTGTCAGATGTCTTAGCAAGATCAAGACAAGCAACAGGCATTGTCAGTCATTCTTCTAGTGCAGTTTTTAACTCTTCAAAAGTATAACACAATATTCAAAAAGGTAAGATCTCCCCACAGCAAACTCATACTGTGTATTTTATTTAATTTTATTTCTTTTGCAAACCAGATAAGTGAACTGGGCCAAAGACCTTGTTCTGCCATGACCCAGGCCTGATGGCAGTGATGGTGTGACAGAGTAAACACACAATGATATATGAAATTTAATACAGTTCACAGGTTCATAGGTAGGGACTAGGCTATCAGCCCTGAGGCCTATATAAGCCTAGCCGAAAAGGTTCCCTGGCTTTCCCAAAAAAATTTGTTTGACATGAATGGGTAGTTTGTTCCAAAGTATGGGAAGTCTCTGGGACAAGAATCTGTCCCTCCAGCATGTTCTGTTTATTGTGGTGATAAGGTTTAGGTCCCTGGAGCATGTGGCTCAGAGAGATTGGGATTTATTTAAATGTAGCATGTCCAACAGCTCTGGGTTTGACATAGCTTTGTATGTTAGGCAGAGATTGCTTCTGAGTAGGTGATATGCAACAGAGTAGAGCTGGAGTTTTTTGAGACAGTCTGCGTATAGCATCTGTTTGAGGCTGGTAATCCTCTTAGTGATGTATTTCTGTGGTCTTTCCAATTGTTGCAGATGTCTTGTGAGGTACATGCCAAATGGGGCGTTGTACTCTATAATAGGTCTGATGAGGGATGAGTATAGAGGAACAATGACCTCCTTTTTTCTGGAGGAGAAGCCTTTTGGGATGAGGTGTGCAACATAGAAGGATTTCCTGACTACTGTGGCAATGTGATTATCAAAGGAGATACTACTGTCCACCTATGTCCCAAGGTCTCATCGCACTTTCAGTGTTTAGTAAACTACTGCCTATGTGGTAGTTCATGGGTACAGAATTTTTCCAAAAGGGGATGACAATGCACTTCTTAGCATTGAGCTTGAGGCCTTGACTTTGACACCAAGCATCTGTCTCAATGAGGCCCCTTTGTAGAATGTCCACATCATTAGGCGAATCTATTATGGCTCCTAGTTTGCAGTTGTCTGTGAACTTTGTTAGCCAAAGACCTTATTTGTTAGCCTGAACTTCAGAGAAATAGATACCAAACAGGAGAAGACTCAGGACTGAACCCTGGGGTACTCCACTTATCACTGGTCTGAAGTCGGATTTGGAGTCAGCTACTTTCACTGTGTGGGTTCTGTCAGTGATCCATTTGGCCACCCATCTTGTGACACAGGGACTGATGCCCAGTTTAGTGAGTTTATCTATAATTCCAAAGTGGGGGATAGTGTCGATAGCCTTGGCAAGGTCAAGATAGGCTGTGTCACCACCTTACCCTCGTCCACAGCTCTGGTGACTGCTTCAAAGAAGTTTTGAAGACAGGTTTTGTCTTCTTGTTTCTCAAGCAGTGCGTTACGGAAGAAACATTGTAAACTGCAACCTTATTATATAGCCAGGTCAGATCTAAGTGTTGCCATTGAGATTATTGACATAAATGTAGAATGCTTTGTGGTTGTCTTTAGAATCAGTGGCGATTTTATTTTTGTATCTAGCTTTGGAGGAGATGAGGGATCTGGATCTCAGCTTCTTACTGAGGCTGACCCCTCCAGTCATGGGATCATGGGATTTTTACTCTTTTTTCCTTCTGTTCTGTTCTGTTCTTTATGGAGGGGATGGAGGACCAGGAGATTCCTTTTTTTTGACACAGATCTTGGTCCAGATTGGTGAGGGGTATATGTGTGATTAGACAGGGTGCTAGAATTGAATCGTGAGTCCTGCTCTTCTGGCATTCACTCTCATCGTTGGTGGGTTTTAGACTGAGAGAGTCCTCTGGATACCGGCAGTGTGTTTTTTGCACCTGGACAGCAATTTCACGTGCGAAAAGAGTTGGGTGTTGCTTTGCACCGCTTTCTGGATTTGTTTCATATCAAGCAGTAGTATTTTGTCTCCTAGAACAGTACAGTGCCATCGGACAAGCACTGACCTGGGGACTGATCCCATAGGGGTGAGAAAACTTTAGGAGTCTAGTGTAACTGGCACAGCAGGCGTCTTCTCTCTGTCAGGGAATCTATTTAAGACCTTCTATGAGATAAAACGTTATTCTGATGAAGTCTCCCGTGGTAGGAGACGAAAGCGCTTAATGGACAGCTTGTGATTGTATGGATTTGAACCTTGTTTTTGTGCAATAAAGTTGAGGCTGTAGTTTGGTTATTCAACGTGCTTACAACGAGTTCCTTGAACAAGTGACAACAGGGCATCCTTTATAGTACTGGATACCAAGGGAAAATTTGAAAAGTAGACTTTCTGGCACTGGGAATAGTTTAACCCTAGCTAACCGGTGCTGTGTGATGTGCAAACCCATGCAAACATGGGTTTTTAAGCCAGAAAGTTGAAAGGCATAGAAAGCAACCCCAAACAGCCAATGAGGTACAATTCCTGAGCTGGAAGTGACAGATAGGCAGCTCAATGTTTACCACTCCACTGATAAACAGAAAGACTTCTCTCTACCACAGCAAGGTCTGGACAGATCAGAAACATAAACTAAAGTTTTGAAACCAGCAAATCTGGGATCTGGACTATTCTAGTATAGAAAAAAAGGCAGGAAATGAGCAAACAGAATAAGGATACAGCAATTAACAACTTAAGGTTGTATTACTGATCACGTGTACTGAGTAGGTAAGAAAAAAATGTACAGCAGTAGTAATTTATATTAAATCTGAGTTAGGAGTTGCTAGTATATAGCATGGTATTCTTGAAGTGAGTAATAAGATACATTTAAATAGCTCAATCTAACAAATAATGCATTTTTCAGCACAATAAAATTATAAAATTATAAAATTATATGGCACAGAGTTGGATAACTAGTTAGTTTGGGATTAAATGTCGGGCACTTCAGGTTTAAGTTTTATAAAATAAATGTACTATTAAAACAAACCACACTGGAGCCAAAATCAAGTTACATGCTTTTGTCCCATTTATTACAAAACTTCCTCAGAACTAACAATCATTTACAGCCATTACCTTTTATAGAAACAATTAATTATGACATAATTTCCCTAATTAATACTCAGTCATTATAAAATGAAACAGAAAATAAAAATATATGTATACACATTAACAAACATCTACCAAATCAAATGAACACAGCAATGAAAATGTAAGTATTCAGACCTATTAAATATATGCATTTATACATGTTTATACATACAAGTTATTATATAGATGTGTTTATATTTAATTATTCGCATAGTTCAAATGACATTTTACAGAAATCTTGTTATTGATGCCTGGATTTATATCTGCCCTTAAAAAAATCTGCCATTTCAACTCTATATTTTCTAAAAAATAATTAAAAGAACCTACAAATTTGTCCTTACTAACTTTTTCTACTACAAAAAAAGTAAACCTCTTAAAATGTTTGCACTTCACTGAGTGCTTAGCCAATGCATTACTTAAATCCTTCTTTTTAATAGCTAACACATGCACTCTGACTCTATGATTCAATTTTCTAATAGCTTTAACTATATAGAAATTCTCACAGCTGGAGCACACTGCAAGGTACACCAGCCCCTCACTTTGACAATTATATCTTCCCTTTGCTGTTAAGGTATAATTTAGATGTTTAAAGTGGCAACTGTGTACCCCCATCATAAATCTACACTGAGTGCAATTAGTACATGGAAATATACCAAAGCAAGAAAAATTGTCATTTTTCTTTCCACTTTTAGATCCACTTTCCAACAATTCCTTCAAATTTTTAGTTTTTTTTATTTATAAATCTTGGCTGGGCCCTCACTACTTTACTTACTTCTTTGTTCCTCAGAATAATTTTCCAATTTTCACTGACTATCTCCCTAATCTTAGGCCCATCTGTACTCATGGGTACAGGAAAAGCATGCCTTAACATTTCTTCCCCTACTCCATTAAAGTTGGGTGTGGTATTAGTCTGAAATCCAACTTTTAGGATAGGGGAAAACCTAGTCCCCCTATTTTTTGTAATATAACAAATAACCTCATCTAGGTCCTTACAGTCATATCATCTGTCAATGAATAACTGTCTAAGAAAATCCACTTCACTGATGAAATTATAACGTGTCCTTTAAAGACATTAATCTTCATGTATTTTGGATGAAAACTTTCGAAATGTAAATAATTTTTAGTAAATGTTTTTTTACGATAGATGTTACTACTAAATTCTTTTCTATTGATTTTAACATCAAGAAAGATAACTTCCATTCCAACATTACCAATAGTAAATTTAAGCCAAGTCACCATCCTATTAAGTTCGTTGAAAAAAAATCAACCAACTGTTCTCTATTACCTGCCCAGATGAAAAACAGGTCATCAATATATTGTTTATAATACCGTACATACTTGAACAATTCTTTTTTTTTCAATGATTTTTATTTATTCTTTTCATTAAACTAAAATAGCATACATAATAACACAGATAGATGTGAGACTTCCTCACAGTAAACAGTTGTTATACATTGAGGGTAGTATAAACATAAAATAAAACAATTAACCAATATTATTTACATTATATACATAGATGCTTTTAATATTCAGGGGAAAAAAGGTATAATTCAGTGTGAGTTATTGTGATTAAGCATATACCTTATGAGATAAGAGAAAAACAAGAAGAAAAGAAAATATGGAGTAGGAAAAAGGAGACAATTTCTTGGTCTATGGATATAGTTTAATAAGGGATCTCTTATGTGTATTTAAGTCTGAAATGTTGTCATGTGTTAGGCCAGAAGAATATTGAAGATTTGTTCCCATAATTTCCTGTGATTAATGTTTTTATTCCCTTTATCAGTTAGAATTTTATGTGCTAAAATATGTTTAGTCACCATTAATTTGAAATTCTGCCAGGATGTGTTATTTAGGTCTAACCAATTGGTTGCTATATAGTGTTTCAGTAAGAGAAAGATATTGGTCATAGTAATTGCTTGAGTTTTAGATATATTATTTGGTAGAATATGTAGAAGAGTAAATTCCCAGTTGAGTGTGGATGTTTGATATCCCATTTTTTGCAATTGAAATTTAAGGGAGTTCCAAAGTTTAAATACACATTTACAGCTCCAGAATAAATGTATTATATCAGCCATTTGAGTTTTACAATGAGGGCAAAGAGGGGATTTCGTAGAGTTAAATTTATGTAAGATAGCGGGTGTGAAATATGCATTGTTGTAGATCATCAGTTTGGTAAATGTCAATTTTTTGAGAGGTATGGATCTATTTGTTAAGTTAATAGCTTGGTTTAGTTGAAGGGTATTGATGGAAGGGTTGTTCTTTCTCCAATAGTCTGAAATAAGCAGGTCTTTTTGGAATTTAATGTCTTTAATTAGTTTGTATGTATTAGTGATATATTTTTTAGTTGAGAGGATGTTTTTCCTTAGAGAGTTACAGGTTGTTATATCATCGCTGTTTATGCTGTGGTTTTGTACATAGCTGGTACATAATTCTTTGATTTGCCTTAAAATCACTGTATAGGAATTGGGGAGGTTCCAATGATTCCTTATTTCTTGTATAGAGTTGTTGATGTATGGGTATATATCTTGGACAGTTATATTAATTAATTTAGAGAATGGATTTAGGTTTAAAGACTGATTGTTTATTTTAAGATTGGGATTTTTGTGTAGTGGTTGTAGCATCATCATAGCTTGAGTTAGATTTAGATATTTGAAGAGTTTTTGAGTTAATAAGATAGAGTGTTTCAATGGTTCTATTAATTTGCATGGTTTTATTAAACTTGTATTTAGAAATGGTAGGGCTTTGGGGTTGATATCTAAGCTTTTGATATGTTTTTGGTATATTGTTATCCACATTGGGGACCAGTCTTTGTTCTTTGGGTTATATTCAGCTATTTGCAGTATTCTATTAGTGTTTGTGATTAAGTAATATGTCTCAAAATTGGGGAGATCTAGACCACCTTTATTTTTTGGGGTCATAAGTTTGATATATGAGATTCTGTTTTTTTTTGGTTCCCATATGAATTTTGCAAGCAGGGTGTGAGTTTGTCTAAAAAAATTTGTTGGGTATGTTTAATTGAGTAGTCATAAATATATATAGTAATCTGGGTAATACATTCATTTTAACTATTGAGACTTTTGCCAGGAAAGGTAGTTTAAGGTTTTTCCATCTGTTAAGGTCTAAAATAATATTTTGCCATTTTTGAGTTATATTATTTAGGTAAAAGTCTTTGTTGTTTGTTGAGAAAGTAATGCCTAAGTAGTTGATTATCTCTTTTGTTTTTATTTTCCCTATTAGGGGTAAGAGCGAAAATGGTTTGGGGGGTTTTAATGGGAATATGTTACGTTTTTTTAAGATTTAATTTGTAGTTTGATATTTTTAAGAAGTGTTCTATGGTCGATAGTATTTTATTTACATCTGAGACTGGTGTGGTACAATAGATGTTCAAGTCTTCTGCAAAGGCTGAGAGGAAGATTTTGGTGTTAAATATTATTGGGGGGTTATAGTAAAGATTTTGTTTCATATTTAAGAAGAGTGGTTCAAGATATAAGTTAAACAGTATGGGGGATAGAGGGCATCTTTGGCAGGTTCCATTTTTAATTAAAATTCTGTTAGACCAGGTTTTGTTAATATATAAAGATGTATAAGGCTTGTTGTATATAGTTTGTAAGATCTGGATAAATTTTTGAGGAATATTAAAATAGGGTAATGCTTGGAGTAAAAAAATCAATATTTACTCTATCAAAGGCTTTATGAGCATCAATAATTAGAGCATATATGTTCAGGTTATAATGATTAGCTTGTGATATTAGAGTATTAAGAGTTAATGTATTATCACTTGTTTGTCTGAGTGTTGTGAAACCAGATTGTTCGGGGGAGATAATTTTATCTAGTAGCTTTTTCAGTCTGTTTGCAAGTATGGATGTTAGTATTTTGGTGTTAATGTTCAATAGTGAGATGGGTCTATAGCTAACTGGGTTCTTTGGGTCAGCTTGATCTTTAAGTATAAAAATAGTTTTAGATGCATTGAAATGTGGATCATTAATTTTATTGTTTATTATATGGTTCAGTATGTGGACTAGAATTTGAGCTAATATGAGGGAGAAGGTTTTGTAGAATTCAAGCTGTGATACCATCTGGGCCTGGGGCTCTGTGTGATTTCATTCGGTGGATAGTTGTGATTATTTCACTGATAGAGATAGTTCAGTTAACTTTTTTTATTGATTTGGATCTAGTTTCGGGAAATCGAGACTTTGGAGGAAACTTGATCTTTCTTCTTCAGTTTGAAGTTTGATCTCCATAGGTCTGTGAGTATATTTGCATGAAAATTTTATTGATATCTTCAGTATTTGTGTAGTGGGTATTTTCATAGACTATCTCATAGATTTGGGGGGGGGGTTGGTTTGCATTATAATTCTGGCCAGAGCTCTTGATGGTATTTGGATTTTGTTTGCATAGTTGGCTAGCATTTTGGTTTCATAAAAGGATAGTTTGCTGTTATGTAATAAGTATAGATCTTTTTGGAGTTTCAGGATTTCAAATTCAGTTTGGGTATTATAATTTGTTAATAGGTCATTCTCAAGCTTTTGAATTTTGGCTTCTAGGACTTGTTCTTCTTTAAGCTGGACTTTTTTATAATAGGATACGTTTTTAATGAGAATTCCCCTAATTTGGGCTTTAGTTGCCGCCCATTCGATATCTACCAGTAATTGGGAGTTAGAAATATAGGATAAAGTTGATTTGAGCAAGGTTTGAATATCATTTCTTATTTCCTTTTTAGTTAAAAGGTTGGGGTTCAAAGACTAATTATAACTTTTTTTCATTGTGTTATTCATTGTAATTCCATTGAGATATAGAGTAATTTTGGAGTGGTCCGAGAGGTATCTAGTGTGTACGGTCATTTTCTGAGCTAGATTAACAAATGAGTCTGAGATTAGAAAAAAGTCTATTCTCGACCACATTTTGTGGCATTGGGAGTAAAATGTGAATTTGTTGGATTTATTTAGACTATCTCCATACTTAAAGGGGTTGTATAGCTTGTAATCCTGAATAAGTTCTCTTATTGTTAGGTGAGCTTGTTTATTATGTATTAAATTTGTGCTTGTTTTGTCTTTTTCAGGATTTAGATATGAGTTCCAGTCTCCACCTAGGATCATGTAGTAATCTTGGAATTTATTTAAGATAGGGTATAGTGAGGCGAAAAAAATGTGTTGGTTTTGGCAAGGGGCGTATTCATTAATGATGAGCAAAGGTTTAGGAAGATTTGGAGTTTGGATAGTTATATAGCACCATCTTCCCTCTTTGTCCACATTGGTTTCCAAAATGTTATCCTGGAACTGATTTTTAATTATTATAGCTACCTCTGCACTATTAGATTTGCCTTCAGAAGCTATGATATCTCTAATCCGTTTTTTATTTTTAATTTCTGACCATTGTTCAAGTGTTAAGTGGGTTTCTTGGATCAGTACGAAGTTTGATTTCACTTTTAGGATGAGGTGAAGGAAAAGCATTCTTTTCTTCTTATTCTGGAGGCCTTTGATATTCCATGAGTCAAATTCCCACATTTATGTATTTGGGTTATTTGTAAAATATGTCTGGGATGATTGTTTGCGTTAATGATTTCTGTTCATGTATTGACATAATGAATTTAAGAAAGCATCTTTTTATTCCTGTCCCTCCCCAGTGCCTAACCACTATCCCCTTGGGCCAGGAATAATGCAGGGAGCAAATCGTTATTGATTTTTTGAAACTGTGGTATAGTATAGAGATTATGAAGTGTGTTATATTTAGGTAAATAATAGAAACTAGTATCCCTGCCAGCATTTTCTCTACATAGACAAAGCTTAACAATCTAATTCCCTAAAAAGCACCATTAAAATATCCCTACCCTCCTCAATAGTTTTGTATCTATCTAATGAAACGTTCAAAGTGAGTATTTTATATGATTAACAATAATTAAGAGGTATATTATGAAAAGTTCTTAGTAGAACCAATATATTAGGTAGAGGACCATTAGAGAGGGTTTTTTAATATAGTTGTACAAATATTTGTTAGTAAGTTCTAAAAGTCTACTAAAAAGGTATTAGTATAATTGTTAGTTATATTGTTTTAACTATTTTCATTAACTTTGAAGTATTATAGACAAAAACAGAGTTTTTATATGTTTTCTTTGGTTATCTGATCATCCCTGCCTCCTTTCCATTACTGTTATCTCCTTTCCCTTCATGCTATGAATAGGACTGTGCATATTAAACTTTTATAAATGGCAATCCATGAGATGTCATGAGAGTGAATTGTCATCCTTCAAAATGACATCTGTTTTTATAAAGGCTTAGTTTTAAACCAAAATTGTCAGGGAGAAGAGGGTTCATTCAGATAACTAGCAATGTTATTCTAAGTGTAAGATTTAGTGACTGTCTTGATCATTGTCTGCAGATTTTCACTGTAAAGGTAAAGCAGAAGAGCTGCTATAACATAAATAAGATCACTAGAATATTCATGTTTCAGAAGTTATGATGATGTGAGACAGGTGTATGTTTATATTTAAATTTCTCGGATAAATCAGCTTATACAATCATTGTATTTACTTTCGGTTACACCAATCTGAGTCTATCTTCATTCTATGAAGTAGGTAGTGACAGTTAATCAGTGTAGCAGAATTCAAGTCACCAGTTATACAATGGTTTCATCCCTTAGACGTGTTCCCATTATGAAATTATCCTATTTAGAGTTTAAAGCGAAATGGAGAGGGTTTACAATTACAAAAACAAAGATATAACATTCTGTCAGTCTACCAAGCTTCACTATTTGGAACTGGGATTTTCAATTGATAACTTAGTATCTGTACATATACACTTGAGTGAGAAGTTATCCCCTCAGGAATGTTACATTTATGCTTTACAATGGCTGTGGAATTACTCCATTTGGTAACCAGCCTAGAATTTATTGTGGCAGAAAGTTTTGGTCATATGTTTCATAGGAGCATTTGAACCACAACAGAAGCATTGGTGACCATGATATCTTAGAGAGATTATAGTACTAATCCAGTCCAAGATAGCCCTATATTTGCCATTTTGTTTATTTAGTTTGGTAGTGTCAAGTCTGTTCCCACCCGAACAATGATAGTGGAAGATTTATAGGCACGCTTCAGTAGATGATGAAATTGTCTGCAGACTACTTGTAATAAACAAAGCACATATTCACAGTTATACCAAAAACACAGGGTACTAGCTTGTCATGTTCTGCTAGCAAACACAGTCACCTGACTGTTACTAAAGGTAGTTTTCTGACGGTATAATCATCTATAGTCATCCCTGTTAGTTTTATTGAGAAAGTTACCTGTGAAGACCTCAGAGTCTATGGTAGCAGAGAAAGAAAGGCTTTTTGTTGTGCCACAGAAAACCCAGGAGTGAGCTGGGTAGAATTCAGGAGATTATTGTGTTATAAGTCTGTTGAATATTGTATTTTTAACAAAAAAGAGAAGATTCACAAATTCTTATATTTGTTAGGTAAAGTCATGCTGAGAAGTTATTTTTAAAGTAATTTTTAAGCAGAGTCCAATGATGTTGGGTATTGTACATTTCAGTGTGTGTGTGTGTGTGTGTGTGTGTGTGTGTGTGTGTGTGTGTGTGTGTGTGTGTGTGTGTGTGTGTGTGTTTGTTGGTATTCCACTACACCATGTCATATCCGATACTTGAACAATTCTAATTTGGTGAGGAACTCGAGTTCCCACCAACACATGACCAAGTTGATGAACACTGGTGCAACATGTGCACCCATCGCAACCCCACTTGTCTGTTGGTAAACTCCATCCCAAAACATTAAAAAAATTGTTCATTAACTCTAGCTCCATAAGCTGACATATCATAAAAATTGTCTTGTTTAAGACAATTCCTGTGTTTATTTAAGTAAAGCTTCATAAATTCTATACCTTATGCTTGTTCTATTGCAATGTATAATGAACAAATATCAAATGTACACAGCATAGTCTCATCCCTCTGAAATTCATATAACCTTAACTCATCCAAAATCATCCATGAGTCTTTTAAAAAACATTTACTATTCTTTACTATAGGGTTAAGTATTTCATCTAAATAAATAGAAATTGTTGATGTTTTACTATGTGGAGTGGAAACTATGGGTCTGAATGGGGGGGGTGTTCAGCATTCTAATGTATTTTGGGAATTCCAAATAAAGTCCCCAATTGTGGCTGTTCAACATTAAGAAATTCAAAAAGATTAATAGTGATGGACTGTTGATGTAATAAATCCAATAATATTAAATCAACTTCCTGAAACTTCCTCCTAACTACATCTCTTGAAACCTTTGTGTATTTATCTGTGTCAGCCAACATATTACCTATAGTTTCATTATACTTAACAACATTCATAATGACAAGACCCTGCCCTTTGTCCGCTTTCATGTATCTGACATCATTATAAGAAATTAACTGTTTCAAAGCAACAGTTTGTTTTTCTGTCAAATTTTTATCAAAGTTAGATTTATTAAACCTACCAAAATTATGTAAGTTATAAATATCATTCTCACAAAGCATAGCAAAGGTGTTCAACGTGTTAACCAACGGAGGGTTAACACTACTTTTCTTTTTCCACTGACTACTGTTGCTAGTAGGTATGTCATGATAAAGGTATTTCAAATTTAATTTCCTGACATATAACTTAAAGTCTAAAACAGTATCTGTAATTTTAGCCCTATGTCCTGGTAAAAATGAAAAACCCTTTTTTAGAACATCTATTTTATCTTTAGTAAATGTTCTGACACTTAAATTGAAAATTTCATACAAATTGGTCAACACCCCTTGGCCTTTCCTTTTTTCTTCCCCACTACTGTGAATGCCTACTGATTGGGGGGGCTGCTGTTCCCACTTACATGAGTGGTAAAAGGGGGACTTTCTTCACTACTAATACTAGATACATTAAATATCTCTACCGCTAGCATTCTGATTAACTAAAGGCTTGTTCCCATCAGAAAAAGAACCAAGCCTTTATAGAGAATTTACGTTGTAATGTGAGTTCTTCCTATTCACAAAATTATTGTTAATATAGATTTTCTTTTTATTAACTAAATATGCTTGCTTCTGCTGATAAGCATTGATATCTCTCAATAACTTTCTCTTTTTCTTAATCACTATATTTTCCACATGCTTATTGACATTGTCTTCCAAATTATTAAACAAATGATAATGCATATGTATCAAAGGATGTTCTCTAAGAACACTGCCAATTTTTTGATATCAGCTTTCAGAACATTCATTTGTTCATTGTTCCATTGTACAAGCAATTTAAGCACATTTAAACCAGTATTATTGCATAATTCCATCAATTTAGTGAATAAACCATTGTCAAACTTTGCCCCATTAGGAAATGCATACACTCTTAATCCTAGGGGAACTATCCCCCAAATCTACATATTTAGTGAGATATTGATTTTCACACATTAGAGTCTTAAATTTCAGTACCTTCTTCTCCAACAGGAGAAACTGTTTTTTAAAGTCCGGTGTGTCCTTGTTATATGTATTAACGTCTCTGGAAAAACTCATACTGTTGTTTAAATCAATGAAAGGGTCTCTTTCTTTTCTATCCAGAAAGTCCATCAATGGCACACCATTTCTAAAAACTTCTTCACTTACTAATGTACCCTCATCATTAGAAGAATTATCTGAACCATTTCTGTTGCAACAGTGTATCCGTATCTCACCGTTACCTCTCATCCTTTTCAGTAAGTCCTGCGCCTTCAGGATAACTTCCTGTAATGTTGTTGTTAGCGCATTAACATCTGCCGGTGTGGGATAAATGCTGACATCACCAATTGTAGTTCCTTGAGTAGTCATAACGACACTGTTTATAATGCAAACTTAATATTTCTTTTTAATGAAAGCCAATTACATAAAAAGGCTGCCGAGTGTCTCCGTGAACTTCCAACACTAATAAACCAACTTAAGACTGGTGAACAAATACTCCAAAGCTGGGACAATAACTTCCACTGTCTTGAAAGGTACTAAGGTGAAATGCTGTCAATTCTTTATCATCAACCACTCAATACCAGCTCTAAAAAGAGCTTTTGTAAGGAGACAGAACTTACAGACACCAGCTTGTCAACAGTCCCAATAAACGGAACTATCGTACCTCATTCAACAACAGTTACTGAATGTATAAAGCCAATAATTTCAGTGAGCTGCTGTCAATCCTCTGCCTATCCCAATGGGAATAAAATACCATCTCTAACAAGAGCTTTTGTGAGGAGACAGACTTAAATCCACACTGTAAAAAAGCTACCCAAGCCAATTTTAAATATCAAACGTTGACCAGTAACCATTACTTCCTTGAACCTTATATATTAAACAGTAGTAGAAAACAGATTTGAAACGTCTAAACCACATATAAATTCCAGAAAAAATCTTCATATAAAGAGGTTTCCACCTCTCAGTTAGACCAAAAACTTCCACTTAAAAACACAAAAAATAAAAAAAAACAATGGCTGTAATTGATTGTTAGTTCTGAGGAAGTTCTGTAATAAATGGGACAAAAGCACTTGATTCTGGCTCCAGTGTGGTTTGTTTTACTTGTTTTTTTCTTTTTTGTGTTTTTTAAATGTTCTATTAACCTGCATATTAGAAGTTTTTAATTCTTGTTAGATATTAATTTTCCAAAGGATACATATTGTCTGGATTTTCTTAGGTGCTTATGTGAAGCATTCTAGGAGAATGGGACAATTTTTTTGAGACAGACCTATTACCAATGGAAGCTGAAACAGCTTCTCATCAGTAAGGTAGCCTCTGACCAGTATTATGAAGTTTTAAGTTTATTTAAGATGCTGGGCAAGTAGTTCCCATACAGTATTAGCTCCGAAACTATTAGAGTTAGATCCCATGAGTCATTTTATGACTTTTAATGATCAATTTGTTGTTTCAAAAACATTTGGATCGGATATGACCTCCACCTTTCTGAATTTACAAAGCTACAACCTGCCCCTGTATGTCAATGATGTGCCTATATCCTAACATGTTGTTTTACATGATATATAAGGGATTGGTAGTCCTTAATTCTACATAAGAAACTACCAGGTAATTTGTCTGATCCCATGGAACCTGAGCTTTTACGTTTGTTTTTGGCAGCACTTACCATATCTGCAAATATATAATGAACATTTCCACTTGTTTCTAAATTTTCTAAAACACCCTGGCATATGACTTTACTAAATGTGAAGGTTGGACAACATTTTTTCCAAGCACATTTGCTATTTACTATTTACTGTGCCTGGATGATCGATGTTTATTGATAATATGTTATTTTTGCGTTTTTTGCCTTTCCCTTTTCTGATATAATTCTATAACATCTACTGTTGCTTTCAGCCTTTGAGATCAAGCTGAATTCATTGCTAGAGCTGGATAATTTGATAAGACAAATAAACAGTTTATGTAGTTTATTTAATCCACACTTGTTATGACAAGGGTAATTTTGAATGATGTACGTTTGTACCTCATTCATGTGTCTTCATGAATGCAGAAGGTAAGAGAATCACATAAGTCACTGACAGCACCCTGAGTTGATCTATATGGGTCACTGCAGATAGTATCTCAGAATGATTTATTTATTTATGATTGAGTTAGGTTAATTGCAATGGGATCATGATTTGTGTTAATTAAGAGGAGTATAATTATAGGCAGAAATAGAAAGTTTCAAGTTATGTCAAAATGACGCTAAAAACATTGTCTTCCCCAGTTGGAATTCATACTATTTTTATCCAATTTTTTTCATCATTTTAGTCAGTTAATATCTGGGCATTAAGTTGAGTAATTTACTTAAGCAAACTTTAGGTAGCTAAACACCTTATATAGATTGTGTTTTCATTGATTTTTACATCCTAGAGTCCAGTAAGGAAATCACATTTTTTATGTGACACAGATACTTTCAGGTATTCTTTTGCAATTATTAAGACACCATCAGCAGTGAAAGGAAATATATCCCAAAATGTATTATGGATCTTTAAATCAATGGGAACTGTGGCTTACCTGTTTCATCTGGGGGTTGTGACTATATTGCTGCCCCTGGTTGGTCTTGTGTATGGCCTGGGATTTCTGCTTGTTCCCTGTAGGTCATGCTATGCAGCATGGTACACTCTGTGAATGTCTTGCTTTTTCTGTTGCATTTTATAGGGCACCACCAAGGAAGTCCAGGAAACAGGTGTATATTATCATATTGCATGCTCAGAAGAGCGAACGACAGATAATCGACCCCATGTAAGCAAAAGCTAACAACGTCGAAACTTCAGAACAGCGATTATTTTCCAAAGAAAAACAATCGCTGTTCCGAAACAAAACAAAAAAAAAACCTGTAAAACATTACTTAACGTGGGGAGCTTCTTCCCCCACACCCCCCCACTTAAATATATCAACTCCAAGATTGCACTACAGTGCCGAAAAGGCAAAGTAGCAAAAGCGGCCAAACAAATTCTTTCCAAGGGAAAGAATTCTGTTTAACACTGCTTCGCTATTTGGCCTTTTCGCACTTTACTGTTCGACCAAGACACATTTGACAACTTGTTTCTGTGATGGAGTAATAGGAACCCAGGAAACCAAAGGGTTTCTTCAGTAGACCAGACTACAGAGGTAATCTGGATAGGTAGAACATTGTACAGGTACTTCACAGCTGTGCCTGGTTGATAGATTGGGATCACATGATAGCCAGTCTCATCTGTAGTAGACATGTGAGCACATATAGATGTCCTTTTTTCACATGTAAGTGTATTATTTCATATGTGCTGCTACTGTGCTTATTGTTTACTTACTTATCAAATGCTCACATGAGATGTGTCCATATCTGAAGAGGAGCTACAAATTTGTCATGCTCCATTATCGAACATCGTGAACACTGCTCTGATACTGCAAAATAACATTACCGATGATGCTACCTGCATTGCATGTCACATGACATCTAATAGACCACATTCTGTTTTTGCTTTTCCTTAATAGCATTATGGACAAGAGAAGACAGTTAGTGCTAATGTTGTAACTAGTAGGGTGGTATGATAAAATTGCTGCACTGTAGTAAGCCAGTCCCAAATGTCACTGGGGACCAGATGTATTCTCTGCTCTTTTGCATCATTACCTGAATGAACTGGGTCAGGATTCTTGACGCAGTGGTCCTTGACAAACCAATTGTATCCTATATACTGGTTTCTGCAATTCTCTGATAAAATAACAGGAATCCTTCTTGGTGGGCCTACTACCAAGTTCCTCCATTTGACATTTTTTCCTAAAGTGTTTATACTCAGAGGTATACACACCCAACGGCAGTATGTGCAATACTAAGACACATATGTAGCCAATGAGTCTGACAGCTCTTCTCTGCCACTTGCACAGTTGGTGAAGTTTCCTGCCTAAAACCAAATCTGCTAAGTTTCCATGTGGCTGACAAATAATAAGCAATGAATCACAATATCACTCTCTCTGCTGCCTAAGAGATGAATATCATGTGAAGCCCTGCCATAAGTGGCAGTAATTCGGCCTGACCACCTACAGACCTTGAAAGGAAAAACTCTGGGCCTGTCCCTACCAGGAGGATGGCAGTGGTTGAAAATTCCTTGCATGTGGATTGGTGAGAAGATACCATATTCAGAACTATGACTCCAATGGAGCACCGTAAAAGGGACAGAGAGACAAAGATAGAAATGGAGGGTATGTCTTAATGAAGTCCCCATAGTAGTAAGCCTGGTACTGAAATGGCCTTCTGGCATCTGCATATTGTAAGCTTGTCCTCAGCTAGTGAAGGTTTGAGTTAATGATTGTCTTTTGCTTTGGTGGTTAGTCAGGGACCTGGCGGGAGGTGCACCCATTCTCCTCAGCTCCCACCTGGGAGAAGGAACCACCCAACCCTGAGCTAACTGGTCAGAACATGCTGGTGAATAGCCAGATCTTAGGGAATGGTCTATTTTGCCACTCTTTACAGGTCAATGGAACTCAAGGTTGAGCACTGTCATCCCTGACTTTTTTTTCTATGTTCAGTAAGGTCCAATGACCCAAGGTGAAGGAGTCCACTTTGTCTCCCTGAATCGTGGCTCAAGTTTCAGAGCCTGTACTAAAGAGAAATGTTTTAAGATGGATAGTATCTCTTTAAACATGTATGAGTTTGTTCCCTTAGTGAGCATGACCTGATGACAGAACCCAGCTCTTAGTGCAGGCAGGCAAGGCAAAAGCAACAGTGACAGAGAGTCACACTGGTTTATCCCCCTTTGGATTTTTATGCCTAGAATAATAATTTGTCTTTTATTGTGGCTTAACTGCAAAGAGATTCATGGTCACTGTGATGTAGTTTATTAGTGTAGGGTGTATCTTATACATTTTAAGCACTCTTCTATCCATGGATCTGGGATACTGTGAAATGCTTTTTTGTAGTCTATCCATGCCATACTTAGCTTCTTCCCCTTTTGACAGTTCTCCACTATGACTTTATTTAACAACAAGTGAGCCTTTCCATATAACTTTCTTTTATTACCCATTTGTTTTTTGCCATAATTGAGTTTTCTTCTAAAAGACTATATACTCTCTCAGTGTCAATTCCAGTGTATAGTTATACATTGTCAGAAGGCAAGTTATTGGTCTATAGTTTTTAGGGTAGCTTGCAGGTTCACTCTTGTTTTTTCTGTTGTTAGCCAGGCTGGTGTCCATTCAGGGTGCCCATATAAATAGTTCTTACTCATGGCTAAATCTTCATGCAAAGATGTTAATACTTTTAGCCAGAAGTTAGGCATTGCATCTGGGCCTCAGGTTTTTCAATTAGAGGCTTTTCTTAACTTTGCTGCAATCTCTCTGGCCATTACTTCATCCCATTTCATATTCTATCTATTTCTTCTTTTTTTGGTGGTCTTTCAATTCCTTTTACCTTGTTTCTCAATTCTGTATATAGCTTTTTTGGGTCATCAATAAATTGCTTATTTTGTACTTTTCCTTTATATTTACCTGTGTATCTTCTAAGTTTTTCTGCCTGTGGTGATATTTTTAGTTTATTATTTGCGATAGTGCATGATAAATCCTAATCCGTTATAATACTGCACATTGCATGATGTCCTCTATGGCCTTGCCTATGGCCCCATAATGAGAATCTGGGGAAGAAGTAGGAGGAAGAACTTTGAGTCATCTCCACATGGAGCTAGCCATCATAGATGCCATTAATGTTGACCAGAAGCACGCATGACTGCTAAATAATCTCCTCAGTCCAACACATGGGAAGAAATCACAGCATTTTGCCACTTTCCCACCAGAAAAGGAGTCCATATGGGCAAGGATGACAAAAAGAGTTTACTCCTCTAAAACACTGGGATCTAAGCCCTCAACTATTCAGCTCACCTGTCAATTTCCAGTCACCTCTTTTGGGTCAGATGAGGAGAAGCTTTCCTGCATCAAGAATTCAATCTTTACGGATTAATTAGTCAAGACTCTGTTTACAGGAATCAGAATGGACATCAAATAAAACATTACAAATGAAGCAGACGAGAGGGGGACCTCAGTTAGACACTCACCAAGGAAAGTCTCCTCATGCATCAGCTGATGCAGTAAGAACACGTCTGTCCAGATTTTTGCCTCAAACTTTTGGTCTGTTCCTCATAAAATTTGTGGTTTTCTGGCAAATCACTAAGATGATCTGGGGAATTAAATCACTGAATAATGAAATGCATTTAAGTTTCAGACCTTCAGAAAATGCATTTTAACACAAACCTTTATAAGCACAATATTTAAAATCTGTTCCTATTTTGGGACCTTTGTCCCTCCATTATGTCAGGCTTTGTCCAAATGTCTTGGGCTAAGAGGTTGAGAGGCTTGTGTTCTACTGATGTCCATGGCTCTGTATGACATTGTGAATCACAGATACTGCTCAACTGGCTTCAGCTGCAGGCCTCTTTGCATAATAACCATAAAATATTTTGTGATGTCCTGTGCTGCTTAAAGCTAGTGTTACTGAATTGCAAGCCTCTGATATGAATATACTGGCATGGAATTGTATGATATCGACATCCCATGTAAACTGTTAATGAATCTCACACTTCCAAACTTACATTCTGATTTCAAATAAGGACAATCTGCCCTACCTAGGATGACAATTTCCCTACCTACTGCTTAAGCTGGTCAAACAACTAAACATCAACAAACATCTGATTATATGAAGTACAAGGTAGCAGATAGCTGCCTTATATATAGAAAGTGGTACCCCTTAATTTGGTTTGACAGTGATATATATCTGTGTTCTCAGGGATGCAGTAAGTGTATTAATCATTCTGATTTCAGCCTAATAATGTTTTAGAATCTGAAGATTTCATACAACTCCTAATGGAAAGCTTAATAAAAGTGGTCTTAAAATATGTGCTCCTTTACTGTATTTCGCAGATTATTATGCTGGTCCCTTATATGCTGGTGATAGCCTGTCATATACCTGCTTTTCAGGTTCTGAGGATGCAGTCCAAAACCATCAATGAGCACTTTGCTCATTCAATGCTTTAACTCTGAAACCTGGTGACGGGCAGTTTAGCCAATCTCTATAAGATCTTTTTGACTTTGCCTTCTCTAATACTCAGGATGACATTATTGATTTTATGCATTTTTAATCACTACTATAAGTTAGTCATTCTTATTTTAATTTGTTCTAGGTTATTATTAATGGTTGTGAGCTTAATTTATTTATGTTTGCATCTCTTAATTAACTGTTTTATAATTAGTTTCTTTAAGTATATTAATTAATCAGATTTTTTTCACTACTTTTTCTCTCTATACCTGCTGTTTGTCATCTCCACTATTTCATCAGAACCATTATCCACGTAATCACAGGGTTTCCTTTGTTAAGCCTTAACCTCCCCTCCACAGCAATCTCATGTGTGGTCTTACAAATTCAGCCTGATATGCCAGGCCCATTACACATAACTGATTCTGTGAATGCATAATCCTCAGCTTTAAAATGAAGCATTGTTTTGCAGTAGCTTGCATGTGGTCTGATCCATTGATGTTTGTGTGCACTTCTACTGATATTCACCAGGAGTGTGGATCATACTGCTCCCCAAGATCTAGAATGGGCAAGTTTGGATCTGCTGTGTACTCTGACCCTCCCCACCCTTCTCTGGCAACAGGATTATTAATCAATCCTGGGATGTGTTGATTACAGTTAAGGGCTTTGAATATGATTTGATGGCAATATAAGTAATTTAACACTAGGTCAGGGAGAAGAGGAAATATATTGGGATAAATACTTCCCTTAACATTTCTCCAAACTGCAATATGTAATTTGCCACTAGGATATTACTTGGTAAGTAATAGGGTCTAGATGGATTCTGGGACTCTAAGACTAAGTATTACATTCAGGATGGGAACAGGTGGCTGAAGAGCATCTTTTGCTCAAGTACCACAGTGTGGTGTACATATGCAATAAAGCACAAGGGGTAAATGCTCAGAAAAGATATTACCACATGCCCAGGGGTGTTGTGAAGGATGAACCCAAAGGACAAATGCCTCAATGCCTGGACTTGCAGTAAGATCTGCTCCATGCATGCCTTCAAGTGCAGTATTGTATTTATAAAATGGACATCTCTATTGTTTTGCAGTTTGAATTTTACATTTAGTAAGTTTTGATATGATAATTATATATTTTTAGTGTATTTTAATGTAAGATAGTTCCACCATCCATTTTAACTAATTCATGGTTAGTTTTCAGGGTTGCAGCAGTTAGCATTGCCACCTCACAGCAAGAGGTTCTCCGGTTCGATCCTTGGCTGGGATGCCTTCTGTACTGCGTCTGCATGTCCTCCCTGTAGTCGTGTGGGTTTCCTCTGGGTGCTCCGGTTTCCTCCCACATCCCAAAGACATGCTGTAGGTGGATTGGATACTCCAAATTGGCCCTAGGTATGAGTGCGTGCATGTGTGTGCCTTCTGTGGAAGGTTGGGTGTTGGGTTGGCAACTCGACAACATAAAATCCCACTGTCACTCATGAGCAGACAGGTGATCCGCTGTGGTGACCCCTAACCAGGAAAAGCCGAAAGAAGAAGAAGATGATTAGTTTCAGGGTAGTCTTTGAAGTGAAAAACACAAAACTGTCTCAAAAAATAAGTACTACTTTACTGTAATATTAAGGAAAAAAACAGACCCTGCTTTCACATACAGAATGTCTCCCCAGACAGAATAAAGCAGCACCTCCTTTTGTTTTACTTGAGATAGTATTGTGTTTTTACTTGTAAATTTAATACATGAATCAGAATTAATCATTGGGATTACTGGGGAACATAGATTGAGTCATTTTGTCAAAATGTTGTTTACTGTTGCACAGTAGTGTTTTTCAGCAAGTGTTAACATTACACAATACCAAATCTGAGTTCTGTCAGGTGAATGAGTCCAGATGAAGAGACTTGCACATCAGTAGCACAGTGTTCCAGTAACATGTGTACTATTTTCCAGGTAACACAGCCACAAAAATATTCACAAGAGGAATGATTCTGGAGGCTACTCCTAGAAATGAAAAAACACATACATGCAAGCAGTAATCCCCTCCCCCATCATTTTTTAAATTAGTTTAGCTGATGATATGCTTATTGCTTCACAAAATTAAGCGTAATCATTTTGGTGGCAACCTACAAGAACAGAAAACCACATACATGCAGCGGCAATGCTCCCCACACTCATTAGTTTGTCATATATTGGGTTAGCTGCTAGTATCATTGTTGCTTTTATTTAATTGGGTTTCTGTTGTAATTATTATTTGTGTTTTATTTCTATTTTAATATACTTTTAGTACCATAGTGATATACTAGGCTAATGACCACAAGGGTGTTTATATGTCTAGCTGTGCAATCCAACCCAGTTGTGTCCCTGTATATCATGGGTGTATCTCAGTTAGGAAGTATCTAGTGGTTATGTGGGAAAGGGTATGTTAGTTTGGGCATTACTGTCTGTCTCTTTCTAGCAGAGACATGGGGGCCAGACCCAGGGTGAATTTCAGATTTCCCATCCATTCATCAAGGTTATGCTTAAATAAGGATAGGGATAGAAGAAAGTTAAACTTTTATCAAGATATCACCCCAGATATGACTCAAATCTACAATCCCTGGCTTAAGAGACAAATGCTTTATCCATTAGACCACTCAGGCATTGTAGATAAACTTGCAAAATTAGGCATAAACCTATATGTCACGTAATGTCAGCTGGCTCACTGATAGTATGCAAGAAGCGAGGATAGGAGAATCTACCTCCACAAAGAGGCCAGTCACTAGTCCAGTCACAAAGAAATCGGTAATGGGGCATCTCCTTTTTGGCATCTACGTCTCTGAAGTGAAGGCAAATATCAAGAACCTCTGGCTAAAAAAGTATGCAGACTGCAGACTAAGTATGGTCAAGACACAGATACCCTTCAAGAAGGCCTGACTCAGACAAACAACTGATGCCAGAGCCATGGACTAAAATTCAATGTGTGGTCAGGGATCTGGGAATATGGGAATACATGTTGAATTTAACCTGACCTTTGACCGCCATGTGTCTACTATAGTAAGAAAAATCATTCTATGTTGCACAATTTATAAGTAAAGGCGAGGTCGAAGGAGGCCATTGTTCCTCTGTACTTGACTCTCATTAGACCAATCATTGATTGCAACACACCCTACAGCATGTACCTGACCAGGCACTTGCAAAAGCTTGACAGAGCACAGTGATTACTCATAAAAAGAATACAGGAAGTAAACAAGTCCTATGTGGACAGTCTGAAAGCTCTATCCCTGTACTCTGTCTCCTACAGACTGCTGCATGGTGAGTTATGCCTAGCCTACAAGGCATCCACTGATCCCACACTGATGGATTTGTTGCACATAATCAAAACAAGTAGCATTAGAAATACCTGTTCTAAGGACCTAATCTTTGTCATCAACATAAACGAGATATGTTGGAGAGACAGGTATGTGTCTCAGAGATTACCCCTTTTTTGAAACAGCCTTCCTATCCATATGAAGCAAAGCTCATCCCTAACACTATTCAAACATAACTTATTTATTTATTGACATTTGTTCATAGGTTCATAGGTTCATAGGTTCATACTAGGCTATCTGCCCTAGGGCATTTATAAGCCTAGCCAGAATGTGTTTGGCTTTCGCCACCCATTTTAAATGAATTTTGCTATACCCTTTTTCAAGGTTAGTATACTCTGCCTCTGTCTAACAGTGACACAGAAGTGATACCCGGGGTAAACCTACAATCTCCCATCCACTCATCAAGATTCCTCTTGAAGAGAGTCAATGAGGGACTCTGCATAACCTGGACTGGGATTTTATTCCAGAGTGAAGGGAGCCTCTGGGTTATGAATCTGTCCCTCCAGCATGTCCTATTTATTTCAGTGCTGAGGTTCAAGTCTCTCGAGCGTGGCTCGATGGGATATGGATTTTCTGAGGTGCAGCATGTCCATTAATTCCGGGTTGGACATGGCATTATACGTCAGGCACAGATCGCCTCTGAGCAGGTGGTATGCCACTGAGTAGAGCTGGAGTTTCTTTAACCGGGCAGCATATGGCATCTGTTTGAGCCCTTTGATCCTCTTGGTGAGGTACTTTCGGGGTCTTTCCAATTGCTGCATGTGTCTGGTAAGGCACATCCCAAAAGGGCATTGTACTCAATTATGGGCCTGATGAGGGATGAGTAAAGAGGCACGATGACCTCCCCTGATCTAGATGTGAATCCCTTCATGATTAGGTGGGCTATATAAAATGTTTTTCTAACCACTTTGTGTCAAATGAGAGATTGCTATCAACTTGGGTCCCCAGGTCCCTAATTACTTCTTCCGTACTTAATGGATTACCACCTATGTGGTAATTTGTGGGTACTTTGTTTTTGCCAAAGGGGATGACTATACACTTTTTGGAGTTTAGCTTGAGGCCATGGCTCTGGCACCAGTTGTCTGTTTCTATGAGGCCCTTTTGTAGGATGCTTGTGTCGGCTGGAGAGTCGATTATGTCGCCCAGTTTGCAGTCATCTGCGAACTTGGTCAGCCACAGTCCTTCTGTGTTAGCCTGTACCTCCGAGAAATATATACCGAACAAGAGAGGTCCCAGGACTGAGCCTTGTGGGATGCCACTTGTAACTGATTTGGAGTCTGACATGGCTCCAGCAATTCTAACCATGTGGGTTCTGTCCTTGAGCCAGTTTGCAACCCATCTAGTGACATAGGGGTTTATATTTAAGCTGGTGAGCTTATCTATAATGCCAGGCTTTGCAAGGTCCAGGTAGGCTGTGTGGACCACCTTCCCCTCGTCAATGGCCTTGGTGACTGTTTCAAAGAAATCGACCAGGTTTAAGAGGCAGGATCTGCCCTTAACAAAGCCGAACTGGGTGGCATCCAGTGTCTGTAGGTCCCCAATATCTTTATTTATGAGGTCCATGATGATCCTTTCCATAGCTTTGCAGACCAAGCTAGTCAGGCTTATGGGGCAATAGTTTGCAGGATCTGCTGAGGCACCACCTTTGCGGAGAGGGACCACTGTTGCTGTACGCCACTCTTTGGGTACATATCCTGTAGTAAGGCTGAGATTGAACAGTAGTTTTATGTTTGGGTTTAGTTCTTCTTGGAGTTCATGTAGGACGCAGCCCGGGCCACCGTCTGGTCCCATTGATGGTGTGTTTTTTGCTTTGGGGAGGGTGGCTCTTACCTGAGCATCTGAGATGTCAGGGGGGCAGCACTCTGCTGAGATAGATATTTGCCCTTTTGGTGGGGAAGGGGGGGGAGAAGTTTGCGCTGAACCTGTCAGCTAGGATGTTGGCAATGTCTGTGGGTTCGGTGTATTTTTTGTCATTTTGGACTAATTCTGAGCATATCTGGGAATTCCCACCCAGGTTCCTAACATAACTAAAGAAAGCCTTGTGATTATCCTTAGTGTCCTGTGCAATTTTTCTCTCGCTGGCCTTAGACGGTTTTATGAGTGCCCGTAGTTTTTGCTAATACTGATCAGAGATGCCTTCCTTTTTGGGATTTTGCTCTATCATGTAGTAGCTTCCTCCTTCTATTGTATAGTTTGTTTATGGCTGGGGTCCACCAGACAGGACGCCTAACCTTAGAGGATTGGGTCTTGGTTTTATTTGGGATTGCATGATCCATGCATTCCTGAAGGTGTTCATAGAATGTGTTTATAAAGGATTCTGCGGTCTGGGCCATATTTTCCACAGGCCCGGGGGCTTTGAAGGATTTCACCTTGGTTTTGAGGAGTGTGAAATTTGCTTTAGAGAAGTTTTTCACTGTGGTTTTCTGGGCAGGGGCTGGGGTTGGGATGTGAATATCTAGTGAGATTAGTTTATGGTGTGATCTTACCAGTGAGGGGTACACTTCTGGTCTGGAGCATAGAGTCCCCATGTTGGTGATGATCAGGTCCAGTATGTTTACCCTCTTGTGGGAGTGGCAACAAGTTGTTCCATAGCATTTGAGTTTATAAATTCTAGGAACCTTTGGGCTAGGGTGTTGGAGCTAGAGTAATGCTCCCAGTCTATGTTAGGGTAGTTGAAGTCGCCCAATATAATGGTGTTTGGAGAGACCTTCATATTTTCCAGTGCTCTCAGGAAGGCTGAGTGGGGTTCCTGGGTTTGGGAGGGTGGTCTGTAGCAGGCTATAAACTGGAAGGCAGTTTTACCCACTGTTAGTTGCACATGGATAGTCTCTGATGCTTCGTGCTGTGCCACCAACCTGGAGGTGTGGGTATCTTTGAATATTGATACTCCCCTCCTTGTGGTTCAGTCCAAATTTTGGGGCCGAAAACATGGTATGAGGTATAACCTGGTAGTGCTGGGGTGCTCTCGGGAGCCTTGAACCAGGTTTCTGTTACTGCACAGATATCGATGTTCTCCGTGCTAAGGAGAGTTTTGAGTGCATGCATCTTGAGGTTTAGACTTCTGTTGAGTAGCATTACTCTTAGTTTCTTATCCCTTGTGATACCTATGGAGGTGGGTTTGTCTTTTGAGCCTTGCCTAAAAAAGGCACTATGGGAATGGCAAGAGCCATTGCCCAGGGTGACAGGTGCAAGCTAAGCATCGTGGCTTGTCGAGCATATCATCCCAGGCAGACAGGCACTGGATCCCCTTAGAATGACACCAATACTTAAGCCAATTGTTGAAATTGATCATCTTGTCTTCATATTGTGGCATCATTCTTGGTGAGGGTAAGATGCTACTCAAGGTCAGGGTCATACCGGCCTGGGCTACATGCTCAGAGAGCTCCTCTATGTCTCTTTTCATGTAGTCCAGGGAGAGTCGTCTCAGGTCATTCACACCAGCATGGACGATGACTGAGTCATATTTGTACTTACCTTGGAGTGACCTGAGTGCTTGTGTTATGTGGCGGATCCTAGTGCCCGACAGGCAGCTCACTGTGACCTTCTCCTTGTTCAGCCTGGTGAGCGGGACGTCAGTGTGCCTGACGATAGAGTCACCTATTACAAGTGTATCAGGTGTGTTGTTTAGCCTTAAGGGCTGTGACTGTTCGGCACACTGGCTTTGTGAGCTATGTGTTGCACGTGTTTTTTTTTGGGGTAGCAGTTGCTTGGGTGTCTGCTTTGGAGGTCTCTGCTGCTTAGGCAGATTTTTATTTAGAGCCTCTGAGTATGTTTTTGTGTGTTTATGTGTTTGGTTTGCTGTCGTGGTAGGTCTTTGTGAGACTGGAATTGTAGTGAGTGTGGTTTCCTTCTCCCCCTTACTGGTTACGTCAGTACTGAGTTGAGAGAGCTTATCCTCCAGTTTGGCTATATGGTTGCATCTCTCACATGTGTTGGAATTTGTTGGGAGGAGGAGAGGGTTGTCTGTGTACATGAGGCAGTTATAACATTGCCTCAAGATTCCCAGATTCACCAGCTGGACCAGAGAGGAGATTGACAACTGACCTTTGGACATGCTAGAATACTATTGGGAATTCCTTTATAATTGAAAAAAGGGCCAATTGGGAACAAAGTACTTAAGGGGAGTTTGTGAGGGTGTAGTGCTTTTAATTTTTTAGTGCTGACTTATATATTTGCTTTAGTGAGCAAGTGCCAGGCTTTAGAGTGGGAATATGGTGTTTATTATGAGAACTAGATCAGTTGTAAGGGAAAAAGTGAAGAGCAGACTTTGTGGAGCCGAGAATGGTTTAAACCCAGTGATGCTGCACTATAAAACAGGTTTTATACAGGGGGACTTGAAAGAGCTAGAAAATGGCCCAAAACAGCCAATAGACTACCAGATTCTTGTGCTGGGAACACTCCTCCAGGGATAGATAGGCTGCTCCAAGCTCCCCACTGCCACTGGTGAACAAAGAAGTCTCCCTTTATCCAAGAAAGGAAATGGGCAACACAGGAACTTTCCAAAAGTCCAGAATACAGCAAAGCCTGTATTTAGACTACTCTAGGTCAGGAAAGATGGGAAACAAGGATATTTTTTTTCTTTTTTGCAATAAACAGCAGGAAAGTGCAATAAATATGTAACACAGGCTGTGTGTAGCCTCAATAGGTAAATGCAACAAACAGGGCAAACTTTAAAAGTGCAGGTGCAAAAACAACTGTAAACAGTTTAAACAGTTCAAGAAGCAGAATTACTTGCAGTTTAGCTAGATCGGACAGTCGCCCAGGTAGTAGCAGGAAAAAAACACTTTTATCAGGTTAGCAGTTGCTCTTTTAGCCTCTATGCTGCTAGCACCACTCTGCAGGACCACAAGGAGCTTGGCTGGGTAGTAACAAGCAGGTTTTATACAGGGGACTTGAAAGAGCTAGAAATTGGCCCAGACTACCAGATTCTTGTGCTGGGAACACTCCTCCAGGGATAGATAGGCTGCTCTAAGCTCTCCACTGCCACTGGTGAACAAAGAAGCCTCCCTTTATCCAAGAAAGGAAATGGGCAGCACAGGAACTTTCCAAAAGTCCAGAATACAGCAAAGCCTGTATTTGCACTACTCTAGGTCAGGAAAGATGGGAAACAAGGATAATTTTTTTTGCAACAAACAGCAGGAAAGTGCAATAAATATGTAACACAGGTAGCAAACAGGGCAAACTTTAAAAGTGCAGATGCAAAAACAACTTTAAACAGTTACAAAGCAGAAATACTTGCAGTTTAGCTAGATCTGACAGTCACCCAGGTAGTAGCAGGAAAAAAAACACTTTTATCAGGTTAGCAGTTGCTCTTTTAGCCTCACTGCTGCTAGCACCACTCTACAGGACCACAAGGAGCTTGGCTGAGCTGAGTAGTAACAAGCACAAAAACCGCGCCAAAGCGGGTTTTATACAGGGGACTTGAAAGAGCTAGAAATTGGTACAAAACGGCCAACAGACTACCAGATTCTTGTGCTGGGAACACTCCTCCAGGGATAGATAGGCTGTTCTAAGCTTCCCACTGCCACTGGTGAACAAAGAAGTCTGCCTTTATCCAAGAAAGGAAATGGGCAACACAGGAACTTTCCAAAAGTCCAGAATACAGCAAAGCCTGTATTTGGACTACTCTAGGTCAGGAAAGATGGGAAACAAGGATAATTTTTTTTTTTGCAACAAACAGCAGAAAAATGCAATAAATATGTAACACAGGCTAGTGCACTTGAGTGTGTAGCCTCAACAGGTAAATGCAACAAACAGGACAAACTTTAAATTACAAGAGCAAAAGCTCGCTAAGGCTGGCTTTAAAGAAGGGGGTTAGAAAGAGATAGGAAATGGCCCAAAACGGCCAATAAGCCACAGGTCACTGGGCTGGAACCACTCCTCAAGGGACAGATAGGCTGCTCAGAGATCCCCACACTCACTGGTGAACAAAGAAGCTTCCCCCTATCCAAATAAGGATATGGGCAACACAGGAACTATGACACAGCCCAGAGATCAGCAATACCTGAAGACTGGACTATTCTAGTTCAGTAAAGGTTGGAAACAAAGATTTTTTTTTTTTTACAAAGTAGCAGAAATTAGGTACAGAAACACGGTAAATGCTTTAATTCGGCTAGCGCACTTGAGTATGTAGCCTACCAGTTAACCTGTTAACCAGGTTAGTCCAACTGAGCCAGGGTCCCATTTTCAGTGGAGACCCGAGGAAAAAAAATGTACTGCTTGCAAGGCATTTAACAGACTGAGCTACCCTGTAACTTGGACCAATGGAGGGGAAATTGCAAATTTACCCCTGGTTTGGCATCTATGTCCCTATTGAACAAGGGCTGTCTATGAATAATTTATGTGTCAAGCCTATATATTAACCATAAGATTCCTAGGGGTATGTCAGCAGAGTTTTGTTAAGTTTCAGGTATGCTTGGCAAGGCTTAAAAATGGCTCTTGGGCCAATAACTTTAGTAATCATCTATGAACCTATGAACCTATTTATAAAGTTTGTTTTGAAAAATGTTTGACATACTCATGGCACCACCTTTTAAATTATGAAACTGGCATCGCATCAGTCCATAAAAAAGTAATTTTGTAATTGCTGTGTGGAGATTTTGCATTTGGTGTCTGAAATCACACGTGTGCAGAAGATGATAAGCTGGGAGCCCACAGGTAGCATGGGGAAACTGTACGCCCTAATATTTAGCATTAGCCCTGTTACTCTTCATCTTCTTTGCCATTCTTTTCTAATACACCACCTCTGACATTCTGGCCATTTGGTTGTAGCCTCTTAGATTATAGCTTTGCCCTCCTTATTTACACTTGCCTTCTCCTCACCCCACACCACCCCCCCACGATATTCAAAGCTGCTAACCTGTTCCACTATTTTCCCTTCTGTCTCAGTTTTCTTTGGATTTCTCCCATTTGCTGCAATGACACCTGTCTTGTCTATATTCAGCTTCATCCCATGTGCATTAAGTTTTGCATTCTTGTCCCCTATTATTTGCTGAAGTCTTTTTTCAGACTCTGCCTGTAATGCAACATCATCTGCATACATCAGCTTTGTTGCTCTGTCCCCTCTGACCTGTTTACTAATGCAGTCCATGGGAACCCCATTGTGAGTCAAAACACTGTTCATACCCATGTCACTGGGTCCTTGTGTATAGCCTGCACTAATTATATCAATGTTTCTGGGACTCTGATTCATAGCAGGACTCCCCAAATCAGCTTTCTTGGGATCTTGTCCTATGCTTTCTCCAAATTTAGGAATGTCCAGTTGGACTTTTTCCCCATCTCTAGCTTCTCCTCAACTATCCGTCTCACTTGAAATATCATAGGTTAATAGGTTCATAGGTGTTTACTAGGCTAATGACCACAAGGGCCTTTTTAAGCCTAGCCATGCATCCCAAATCTCTGACAAGTTCTGATACCCTTGATAAGTGTAAGCAGGGCCTGGGAAATGATCATGCTGGATGTGCTGCTTCCTGACCTGAATCTGAAATGATCATCTCCCATCTTATTTTCTAATTCTCTATGTATTCTTTTATTAATCACCCTATCCAGCACTTTCATGCAGTGTGACAGGAGTTTGATACCTGCATACTGCCAACAGTTGTGAATGTCCCCTTTGTTCTTGTATAAGAATGCTTATTCTTCAGTCATTTGGGACTCCCCTTTCATACCATACTTCTATGATTACTCTCAGGATCCATTTCTCTTCTAAATTGCTCAACATCTTGATCATATCTACTGTGACCTCATCTGAGCCTGCTGCTTTCTTTGACTTCATTTTCTTTCCTTAGTGCTCTTCTTACTTCATCTAGCATGGACCCTCCTTCCTCTTTCAGCATAGGCTGTGTCTGGGACTGTACAGTTTCTGTGAAGTTTTCTTTATTCAGAAGCTGCTGGAAGTACTCGTTTAATCTGCCTTTGATGCCCTGTGGACCTGTGAGCAGCTTGTTGCTGGTATCCCTTATGAAGGGTGTCTGATGACTATCTCTTTTATCTTTCTGTCTTTGCCTTTCAATCTGATGAGTTTCTTTGTGTTATCCACTGAGTCACTTTCCAGAAGCTGGTATAGTGCCTTTAATGCCTTGTGTTTTATTTATGTATTTATTTATTTTGTTATTGCAATCGCTCTCTAAGCTTCTTTGCTTGGTTTGTCTTTTCCATCTCAAACTATTTCCTGCACCACTTCTTTGTTTTGGTAGCTTCCTGGACTTTTGCATTCCACCACCAGCTTTCCTTATATATCTTATATCAATATCTGGCTCAGATGTATATCTTGTTCTATAGCCTTTCAACATGCTGTTTTGAGACACTTCCATTCTTCTTCAACTCAACCAATTTCCTCTTCTGCTTGAGGATTAGAGCCCTTTGCATTTCCTTTAACTCTTGTGCTTTCATTCCAGTAAACTTTCAGCTCTTCAGCCTAGTCTCTGTTGACTCTAGATTATTCTCTGACCACTACTTGCAGCTGATTGGGACCAGCAGAGGTTTAATGCTTTGAGCTGACTGCTTCACTGGCGTTGACTCTGAAATCTCTGATTCTATGCCAGTGCCTTTTCCTTACTAGAAGAAAATCTACTGGAGTTGCATGTTAGTCAGTCTCATATGTAATCTTGTGACTGTCTCTCTTGCTGAACCATGTGGTGGTCATCATCATGATGTTTGCCACACAGAAGCCTAGAATGGTCTCTTCTTATTTATTCCCGTTGTCTCATCCATGTGGACCCAGCCAGTACTCATATCTGGTTCAGTCTATACCAATATGAGCATTCAGGTCCCCCATTATCAACACCAACTAATGTTATCCTGCTTTATTTAGTAGGTCCTACAACTGCTGTCTGAGTGCACACTTTTCCTTGTTATCACAACCCTGCTGTGGGGCCTAGGCTGAGAGTATAATTACTGCCCTATCTTTACACTGAAGTCTGATTACCATGAGTCTATCACTAATTCTGATGTTATCCCTCACTGTCTTCAGAAGATTCTCCCTCACTGAAATTGTTACACCATTTCTAGACTGTCCTTCCCTGAGAAGCAGACTCCAGACTTCAAAACAACTGGTTTTGGCACATCTCTCTTCCATCTTATCTCTTTGATACACTACTAAGCTGAAACACAGCATAATGGTTAAGGTCTTCACTTCCCATCCACAAGATTCAAGCCTGACTGCCAGGCAATGTCTGTGTGGAGTTTGCATGTTTTTCTTGTATTTCTGTGAGGATCCTTCTACCTCCCAAAAGTGGACTGAGTGTTTTCACATCAAACTCACACAGAATTCAACAGGGTCATGGTTAGCAGCACAAACCATAAGTGTTGCTTATCTGGGAAAGAGTTGTGTACACCTACCATCTTAAGCATCAGCTGTGGTGCATAGAATCACCTAAATAGGAAAACTTGGATCACAGACTGCACACTTTGTCAGGGCTAGCCCTTTAACTGCGTAAAAATTAGGTGATTTGGTCTCAATCCACAATGTGAGTGTCATGGAGTCTATGAATTGTTAAGTGCTGTCAGATGACTCACTGCTTCAGAGGGTGATGACACATTTTTGTGTCTCATAGAGGCAATGATAGTTTTTTGCATATACACATCATTTAGTGCTGTGGGAAACCCTAACATACTGCTGCTGTTCAGTTACATGAGCACAAGGATTTAGCTGTGCGTAGCAACTCTGGTGTCAGAGCACCACATCATATTAATTTGTTTGTGAATTGCTTCACCATCTTAATTTACCTGATTTTAATGCTGTTTCTCATTACCATCTGCTTATGCAGCCATTAGCATACACTGAGGCCAGCTCCACTGCTCTGCATTTGTATGTCTCTGAATCACACAAGTCATACAAGGGGCCACTAATCAAGCAAAACTGTTTACTGCAATGTGGCTGAGGTTTCAGAATCCCAGGGGAATATCATACATTAAAGTTTCATACTTTTCACTGTTTAGCAAATGCATGTTATGCAAAACCTCTTTTTTATTTTTTAATAGATTTAAAGTAATATTTGAACATTATCTGAGAGTTTTGATCTTTGTACCCCCAATTATTTTTGACTTTGTTCAGAATTCTGAAAGAAGTAGTTGACAGAACTGACAGATATACTTAGGCCTTGGTTATATAAAGTAGCATGAAACAACAAAACAATCCTTTAAAAATAAAATAAAAATAAAATAAAGTTATAGGAAAGGTTTCCCACTGGAAACAAACAGCTATAATCAGAAGTATGAACATTGTTTCAGTTTCATGATGTGTTTATGTATATAATGACAGTCTGATAATCATAGAAACTTTACGCAATATATTATTGTCTGGGTGTGAGTAATACAGTTTTTACCCATGGATGGTATGGTTTATTCATGAGGTTGAACAAAATATGCCATAGATAAATCCACACCCAGATACAGTATAGTGCTATTTTATAATGACCTTAAATAAAAATGTCTTTAAATTGTTTTAACATTTTAAAATGAAGTTAATGTATGTTGAGACATTTCTGTGTTATCTAATGAGAAGAAAAATGGAAAGATACAGAAGGGACTGTTTATTTGCATAATAAATGGGATTTTAACTTACCAACTTAGTTTCAAAGTATGCCCAATCAAATATGTCTAACATGAAAAGATATAGCAATCCAGTGAGGAAGACAAAAGCAGATCTGGTGTGTGTGTGTGTGTGTGTGTGTGTGTGTGTGTGTGTGTGTGTGTGTGTGTGTGTGTGTGTGTGTGTGTGTGTGTGTGTGTATTCCTCAGTTATCACAAATAAAAATGAAATCATTCCACATTGTTTGAGAAAGACATAATATAATGCATGTGTTAGAGAGCATGACTCATTTCATTCCACTTGAATTTGATGTTTGTTTTCTTGGTAGTCTCTTAAAGCTGGAAGTCTTCTATACTTATCTTTTTATGAACACCATAGTTGTGTTTGTAATGTATGTTTATTCTATGGATCTACTATAAGTGTTGAGTCCCAGATGCTCATAGACCATTGTGTTAAAGTCATGGATTCAGTCATCTTGGAGCACACACAGAATGCCGCTTGCACTTGAAGTTATCTAAATGTTTTGGTGAGGTGCAGCAGCTGTGCAGAGAGAGTGGAACAGCCACTCTTCACCTGGAAACATTAACCGACTTCAAGCAAGGTAAGTGCAGGGAAGGAATTGGATGAGGTGTTAGTGTAGGTAAGGGTTTCAGGCACCAATTGGAAGGGTAGTTTTAGGTTAAGGGGGGTTTTGGAGTTAGGGAATGAGAGAAGTCTATGATTATGGAATGACTGGGTAATTTAGGTTTTAGATGTGGCAGAGGATTTTAGATTTAGGAACAGAAAGCGAGCCGAGAGTTAGGGAACAGAAGGGGAATTTTAGGTTGAGGATGTGGGAGGGGAGTTTAATGTTAGGGAGTATGAGGGTACTTTTAGGTTTAGAGAGTGACTGGGACTTTATTTTAAAGAGGGGGAGTAGCTTTTTGGTTGAGGGAGCAATGAGGGACTTTAATTTACGACTGGGTAGGAGTTTTAGGGTTAGAGTTAGGGCTCTGGTAGGGCTAAGAAGTTCAGTAGAGATGGGTGGTGGGAGGACTGGATAATTAAGTAAGCTCAGCTAGTGGGTGTTAGGACACTTGTCATTTAGAATGAGTGTCAGTATGCAATTGTGTTGTGAGCTACTAGCATGTGTTATGGAACAAGGTCAGCTTATTAAAATGTATATTAATTTCAGTTTCATTAATGATGCTATAAAATACAGCTTCATAAGCTGAAGTTACTGGTGTGCTTTAACTGCATTCTTTTGATATGTAACAAGGAAAATATAATTGTATGAAGCTGAGGCATGTTAACTACTGTAAAAGGAATTTGTTAGACTGACTCCTCCAGGCTAGGAGTGTGTTGTTGCTCGGGAAGGTTTGAAACATCCAAGGTCAGAAAACAAGATCCCTTGAAGCAGGTGGGTCATGTATAGGAAGGTGTTCATGTGAAGTCTGAGGTGAAAATCATGAGGAATAAGAGCATTTGCAAAGTCACTGATTTGTTAGAGTCATTATAACATAAAAAATTGCATGATTGGTTTGATAAGAAAAATTTATAAAGATGCAGTTTTTCTCTGTCCAGTGAGACTGATTTACCAACTGCTATGAAGATTGTCTCCCAGTGCTGTAAATACAAATTTCTAAGTGTTGTTCCTGACTGAAGGCATATAAGGTAAATTTTTTATGTTATTTAATTATGACTTTAGCATTTTGGTGCCATGCTCTGGATCTGAACTTTGGTATTACTGCATGGCAGTTCTGGAATAGGGCCCATCACAGATTTTTCTGTGAATTCCACACTGCTTTGTATGGAATAGTCAGAGACTCAGATGTACAGCTATTCAGGGTGTGCAAACATATTAGCTTTGACAGGGAAATTGTGTTGTAAAGGAAAAAGGGGCTGGTTTGTTTTATTTTTCTCTCTCATTTAGACAATTTTTAGCAAAATGTAGAATAAGTTAATGACTGTGTTTTTGTTTGACTGAGTTGTTTATAAGGTATACAAGTAAAAGGGGGAGTACCCCACAGCAAATGAGAATATAAATGTATGTGCATATATAGTAAAGGACAAATTAACACAAGGAGGGTGCCTTGTGTTGAGGGCAGCACCCTCAGGATTGAAAGGTAAGAAGTATGAGAGATGTTTTATTTTTGTCAATGTATGAATGAATGAGAAAAAAAGAGAGAAACAAAGGTAAAGAAAAAGTTAAACAAGTTCATGAGCTCACCACATGATTGGGACATAGACTATAAACTGTTAAAACAAGTTCATGAGCCTACAGCATGATGAGACATAAAAGTATGCATGGTTAAAATAAAGTCATGAGCCCATAGCATGCTGGGACTTAAGTGTGATTGCGTGGAAGTACCATCAGAGGGTCTAAAAGAGTGGATAGTTCTGGACACAGTACCTATCCACCCCATTATCCCAATCGCAATGCTGGAGCTGTAACTTTTCAGCTCGCACCAGGACCAAAGCAAGGGGGTGCTGTGGGAAAAGGCTGATCGAAACCTCTCCTTTGTTGTTGTATGCCAACAAACGTCCTACTCTTCCCCCCTTGTATGGTGTGTGAATTACTACAGTTATTTTCTGTCTTCAGAACTGCCAGGATCCAGGACTATAAAGTAAGCCTAACATTTTTTATTATCTATTTATAAAGTAAGAAAACTGGGAGCAAAGATAAGCAAGCAAGATCTAATCCTTGAAAACGGAACACCTGCATATTTTATGTATTTTAACTATGGAAAGGAAAATTGTGAATATTTGCATGACTGGTTTCAGCTTACTAGGAATTGTTCTGGTGGGGTATTTAAATGGAACTTATGATAAGACTAAATTGATGACATTGAAAGGTATTTTGGAAGAAAAGAAAGGCAAAGCAGGTGGGGAACAAATGACAGCATTTTATTCTTGGTACAGAGAAGCACTTAAAAGGGAAAAGGAGTCAGCATTAAGAAGGTTGCAGGATGCTAATAAGAAATTGTTGCAACATGTAAAAGAGGTTAAAAGGACAGTACAGACCAGTATAAAGGGATCCCTTTATCCTGTTTTAGCAGGTTTGGAACAAACTGAGGATGGCAGAAGTAGAAACTTCTGAAGAGGATGATAATCCTTCAGTAGCTACTGCACCCCTACCCCCATAAGCACAGGTATGGGTACCTCCTATACAAGACCACATTGTTTTTCAGACCCCCACCTTTCGGTCAACTGTCCATTGGACACCCAGTCTTCATGATACTGTTACATCTCAGATTAGTCCTCCTGTTGAATCCTCATCTTCTAAACAGGCTTCTGCAGTAAAGGGGGGGGGGTCTTCTTCCTATCCTTCTCAGATAGCTTCTATTTCCCCAACAGGGGCATTAGTATTTGACATTCCTGTATCTCACCATACATGATCACATGACAGGGTACAACAGGAGATCATGACCTCTGGAGGGGATCTTTTGGCACCTCTCAGGGAAATTCTGGGGACTAACAATATAGAACTTGTTCATTGTCCTTGGACCCTTGCTAATTTGCATACTGTGTCCAAAACTTTTCCAAATATTAGAGAAGTGCTTTTAAAATTCAAATAGGAATTAAAAACTATAATAGAATGTTACAATTCTACTTTAACAGATTTTAAAAAGCTGCTTAGGGTAGTTATTTTAGATGAAATAAGGAATCAGTTACCGGGAAAGGCTGAGGTAACATATTTTACTCTCACAGGGAATGCATTAACAGATAAATGGACAGCATTCTTAAACAAAATTACGGATGTGTGTCAAGTTAAAAATGACTGGTCTAAAATACAGGTATGTAAACAAAATAAAGGGGAAGCCCCTGCAGACTATTTGTCACCTTATAACAGTATTTGCTAGACTTTCAGGAATACCAGACCCAGAAGAGCAAGCTAAGCCAGCTATTGCAGCAGCCTTTGTACAGGTTCTGCAAGACCCTGTACAAAATCAAATAAAGCAAGTGCTCACAGACTGGCAAGGAAAGGACTTAGAGTGTTTATTATGTGCTCCAAATCACTGTACAGAGTATCAGGAAAAACAGAAAAAGGATACTGGGGATAAGCTGTTAACTTCGCAAATCAGGCAGCTGGAAAACCCAAGGGGTCAAGGCAGAAGCAGGTGAAGGGGTAGAGGAATTGCTAGAGGATTTAGTAAAAGTGCTGGCTGAGGGTAACAAGGTGCAGCTGGTTGGCAACAATGAGCTGGCAGTGCCCCTCTGGCTTCATCTAATACATCTTGCTTCAATTGTGGTGAAGCAGGACATTGGAGAGGGGAATGCCTACATAGGCAAATGCGGAGAATCCAAGATACTTGGACTGAATGGCAACCAAATTATAATAATGCAGTTTTTCCTCCACCACCTCCTCAGATTGGAATGAGTCAGGAAGCTTCATACTGACTAGGTCAAGGAAATAACACAGAATTGAATCTTAACCCTCTACTGCCAATAGATCAAAATGTACCCTACGTTAAGATGAAAATAAATTCAAAGTGAGCCCCATTTCTGGTGGACACTGGAGCCACTAGATCAGTGTTAAAAATTACTTCAGATAATCAAATACCAGTATCAGAGCATAAAGTAAAGGCAGTCGGAGTGACCAATACTACGGTTACGTATCCTGTTTCGGAACCCATCCCCATTTCTTTAGGTCCGATTGAAGAAAAGCATTATTTTCTTTTGAGTACTACTACACCAGTAAATCTGCTAGGAAGAGATTTGTTATGTAAGCTGGGTTGTGCTATTTACTGTACTCCAGAAGGGTGTATCTGAATGTTCCAACAGAATCAGAGGGAGAGGGAGGGTACTGGCAGTTTTAACAGAAGCTGAGGAACAGCCTGTTGGAAGCATGCAGGCAAATAGAGAGTTACTAAAGCAGGTACCTGCCAACTTGTGCGCTAAGCATGTAAATGAAGTAGTTATACTGAAATCAGCAGAACCAGTAAAAATAAAATTAAACCCTTCAAAACCTTTTCCAAGAGTTTCACAATATCCACTAAAGCTGGAAGCAGAGCAGGGAATCAGACCTGTAATTCAGTCTCTGATACAACAAGGAATAATAATACCAGCTAAAAAGCCCTTGTAATATTCCTATTTTCCAGTGAAAAAGCCAGGAAAGGATACTTATAGATTTGTACAAGATTTTAGGGCTGTAAATAATGCAGTATTGCCTACTTTTCCTGTTGTTCCAAATCCAGCAACACTACTGAGTTGTATACTACCTACAGCTAGTTCATTTTCGATAATAGATTTATGTTCAGCATTCTTTTCTATACCTATTCACCCTGACAGTCAGTTTCTGTTTACTTTTACTTATCAGGGACAGCAATATACCTGGACACGGTTGCCACAAGGATATACTGAATCTCGTTTGTTATTTTCTCAAATTCTGAAAAAGGATTTGGAGAATGTGACATTTCTGGGTGGGTCTGTGTAAGTACAATACATAGATGACTTGCTAATAGCATCAAATTAGTTTCAGCTATGTCAGAAGGATAACCTGCACCTTCTGACTATCCTTGCAGAAAAGGGACACTAAGTGTCTAGAGAAAAACTTCAATTGTGGTCATCGCAGGTATGTTATCTTGGTCATTTAATATCTCAGGGTAGCAGGCAAGTGTTACCATCTCAGACTGATGGAATATCCAAGGCTCCACATCCGACTACTCAGCAACAGCTTAGATCTTTCCTAGGTATGACAGGATATTGTAGACAGTGGATCCCTAACTATGCAGAATTTGCCAAACCTTTGACAAATCTCTTAAAGCAGGATACACCAGAGCCTCTCCTTTGGAATAGTGAAGAGGAAATCTCATTTCAGAACTTGAAGCAAGCTTTAGCTACTGCCCCAGCTTTAGGGTTACCAGATTATAATATACCTTTTATTTTATTTTGTCATGAAAGAAATGAATTTGCTCAAAGAGTATTTGCACAGAAACATGGGGACAGCTATCATCCATTAGCTTATTACAGTACAGCACTTGATTATGTTGCAAAAGGTTTTCCACCCTGTTTAAGAGCAGTTGCCACTGCTGCCATTGTAGTTAATCTTGCACAATCGCTGGTGCTCAGGCATGATCTCACAGTAGCTGTCCCTCATTCTATATCATCTCTTTTGCGTAAAATGAAAACTCAATCACTCTCAACTGCACATCTAACTAGATATGAACTTACACTTCTTTCTGATCCATCTATTTCTCTGATCCATCTATTTCTGCTCTCCTGTTTTAAATCCTGCATCTCTGCTGCCTACTGCTGAGGATGGTAAAGAGCATAATTGTGTGTGTGTAACTATTTGCTTTCTCCTAGGAAGGACTTAAAGGACACTCCTATACCCAATGCTGACCTGAACTTGTTTGTGGATGGCTCCTGTGGAAGAAATCAAAGGGGACAACTGGCTTCAGGAATAGCCGTAAACACAGAAGAGACATTGTTGCAACAAAGATTAGAGGGTGTTCACACTGCTCAAATATCTGAGTTAGTGGCTCTACAAAAGGCCTGTGAGCTAGCCAAAGACAAAGTGGCCAATATTTTTACAGACAGCTGTTATGCTTTGGGGGTGGTACATGATTTTGGGCAACTTTGGAAAGAGAGAGGATTTTTGACCTCTTCAGGAAATCAAATTAAGAATTCAGGGTACATAAAAATCATTGTTAGATGCACTTTTGCTAACTAAGAGGCTGTCTGTAATCAAATGTTGTGCCCATCAAAAGGGTAAAGATGTTATAACAAAGGGCAACAATCTGGCAGACCAACTGCCAAACAAGCAGTAGTAGATTGCTATAAAAATCTGTGTATGTTAACGATAACAAACTACAACAGTAATGGTGTGTTTGATTTTGAAAAGCTGTCAGCCTTTCAAGATGAAGCATCACAGGGAGAAGTTCTGAGGTGGCTTAAGGATGGATGTATAAAATCCTCTGATGGCATATGGCGACATCCGGATGTCCGACTGGTGGCATCTACCTCTTTGCTACCTTACCTGGTAAGGGCATTTCATCTACCAGCCTATACAAGTAAGACAGCTTTATTTAATAAAATTAACAAAGTTGGTATGCCCTTCATGTCTCCTCTTTGATACTTCAGTATGTAGAAAACTGTGGAATATGTCAAGAGTATAATGTATGTAAACATGCCAATAGTAAACCTGCATGCTTATCTCCACCCTGGGGACCTTTTGTTAACATGCAGCCGGACTTCATTCAGATGCCTAGGACTAATAATTTACAGTTTATTTTGATGGTGGTGTGTATGCTCTCAGCATGGGTGGAAGGTTACCCATGTCGCAAAGCTAATGCAGTCACAGTACTGAAAAAACATCTGTATGATTTCATACCGAGATTCGGTATACCATGTACTATCAATACTGATGAGGGAACACATTTTAATAATTCACTGCTTCAGGGATTGTGCAACGTTTTTAATACTAAGTTGAGTCTTCACTGCCCCAACCATCCACAGTCATCTGGATTAGTGGAAAGGATAAACAGAACCCTTAAAAATAAAATTTCAAAGATTTGTATTGAAACCCACTTAAAGTGGCCCGAAGCCCTCCCCTTAGCATTAATGAGTATGAGGGCCTCACTGAATGCCACCAGGAAGTTGAGTCCATATGAAATATTAATGGGAAGACCCATGACCGTTCCAGCTACCCCTCCCATGGGAAATGCCAATTTAACTTTGTCAGATGATGCTATGATTTCTTATTGCAAGAAACTCCTTCATGTTTTGCAGCAATATCATCAAACAGTAAGAGCAGCATTACCAAAGCCTCCTGACCACCCCTGTCATCAACTACAACCAGGTGATTGGGTTTATGTAAAAATTTTAACAGAGGAAAAATGGCCTCAGCCCAAGGTGGAAAGGTTCTTTTCAAGTCCTGCTGACAACCCTGACTGCTGTTCGCTGTTCAGGACTATGAACATGGATTCATTTGTCTCATTGCAAGAAGACCTGCCATGTGAGGACCCCAGACAAATCATTGCAGCCAACAGAGGGAGACCAAGGTGCAACAGATAAATCATCTGCCCAGTGAGGAAGTCAACTTTAGTAGCAGTCCATGATGAATCCAGTGACAATAGGTACCCTTTCTTTGTTTCTGCTGCTGTTTCCTTCTATAAACTGGTCAAGAGAAAACAGTTTCTTGCTGGTCCTTCAGCAATATGCCAAAAATTTAAACAAAACAAACTGCTGGATATGTTTATATATACCTCATCATTCTAAGGCAGGGATTCATATGATTTCCATCCATGCATCACAGGTGTCATTTGAAAAGGACCTTAATGACATCAGTTTAACCTGGTGTAAAGTAACTGATTTTTCAGAGGTTGCATCTCTTCAACTTGCAACCAGACAACATGGAGACACATGTTATGCCAGAAATAGAACTGTACCCGACCCATAGGAAAAAGAAAATGTAATGACACCAGACATGAAAGTGTGCTAGACTATTTGCACTTAAAAAGCTATGACTGGGAGCATGGCATGGCCATGATAAGTGACATCTGTGGTGATTGTGTCTACCCCTGGTTGCCTACAAACAGGTATGGATGTTGTTTTGTAGGATATATTACTCCTGCTATTCAACATTATGAAAACCCACCAGCAGGTAGACTAAAAAATAAGCAAGCAATCTACTGGGCAGAGCAAGTATTTTCAATTTTTAATCCTGGGTATGAAGTACAATGGACAATGCTTGAAATTACCATGCTTGCTTCAATTCTACAGAAGGTGGCCAACAAAACTCCACATCACATCAGAATGGCAAATCGAGAAATGACTGAAAAAGGGGGGTCATGTGCCCTCATAGGGAGTCCTTGCTGTTCATATATAGTGACTATCATGATGAACAGGAAAAACTAGCAAATTTCATGGAGCAAAGGGACAAAGATTTGGACAGCACATTAAACCAATGGAAACTTTTTGGATAGTTGGGCAGTATTTTTGGTAACCTGGGAACTAGCATGATCCAGGGTATTATCATTGCAATTTTTATTATATTTGTGATCATTTTGGTATTTTCTATTCTAAAGGCTGTGATTACAAGATGTTTAACCTCACCTGCACATGAAATGCCACTCCATGTACCAATCAATGACAATTCTAGTATAACAGAGGATGGTTATTACAATGCAGAAACTTATTTTATCAAGTTAAGAAAAATGAAAATATAATTACATGTATGGTATGACACTGATAGTGTCAAAGGGGGGAAACTGTTCTGGAACAAGATCAGCTTATTAAAATGTATATTAATTTCAGTTTCATTAATGATTATATAATATGATTGTTAAAAAGCAAATATAATTTGTATGCAGGGCTATGGAAAATACTGCTTCATAAGCTGAAGTTACTGCTGTGCTTTAACTATGTTCTTTTGATATGTAACAAGGAAAAAGTAAGTGTTGTATGAGCCAAGGCATGTTAGCTACTGTAAAGGGAATTTGTTAGCCTGACTCCTCCAGGCTAGGAGTGCATTGTTGCTAAGGAAGGTTTGAAACATCCAAAGTCAGAAAACAAGACCCCTTGAAGCAGATGGGTCATGTACAGGAAGGTGTTCACGTGAAGTCCGAGGTGAAAATCACGAGGGATGAGGACATTTGCAAAGTCACTGATTTGTTAGAGTCATTATAATGTAAAAAAAACTGCATGATTTGTTTGATGAGAAAAATGTATAAAGATGCAGTGAGACTGATTTACCAACTGCTATGAAGATTGTCTCCCAGCGTTGTAAATAAAAATTTGTTGTTTCTGGCTGAAGGCAAATAAGGTAAATTTTAATGTTATTTATTTATGACTTTAACATGTCAACACTTGTAGTAAACCTTTATTCTTCTGCCTTTTTTCTTACTTATAATTTACATTTCTTACAAATGTTTGAAAATTGTTTTTAATGTACTTAGGATTCTGTTACACATTTTGCCACTGTTTGGTGAATTGAAGGTCTGACATAATCATTTTTCACATTTCTGACTGGTTATTAATTGTGTGGTTTCTTTAATTCTTTGACTGATAGCTTATATTTTCATAATGTAGTGGTAAGGAATAACAGGATGATTAGTGTTTTATGTTTCATTACTTATTTTTTCCATAGTCTTCTGTAGCAGCTTTGCATTGATGTTTCAGAAACAGATTTCGTTCCATGGGAAATGCTTGATTTCTAATAAGCTTGCATGCAGAGTAATGAATGGCTGCATTTCAGATTATTAATTACCTTATAATATAGAATAATGTTGTTTTACTTGTCACACAGTTCTGTCTTAATCTTAGTGTGCAGTTCAAGTAATATAACTGGTGAGGATGCCCATTTGGTATAAAGCAGTAATTGAAAGAAATTAAACACTGATTAAGGTGCAACAATATCTGGTGGATGAGAACTGCTCTGTAATGAATTAAGTAGTACTGTGAAAGGTTGTTTGCATTTGGTAACATGATTAGCAATGCAGGTCATAAATGAATGTTCTCTTGCAGGACTGAAAACAAAAAACAGAAGATTGTGCAGTGTCTTCTCTGCCTCCTTGATATGATATAGCAATATGTTGAAAACCATCTCTGCCAAAGCTACCTTTTTATCATTCTATGCTTGTTATTTGCATACCTTTTCTTTAATGCACACACACACTGCTGTTCATATTTGTACACACATTCAGCCACTTAGGAAAACCAAAGACCATGGTCATTCTGCTAAATGATGTTCATGTGTGCAAGAAAAGGTATTGAAAGCACTGCACTCCAAAGCAAACACCATACTAAAGGAACTCGTACAATCCTCAAGTTTGTGTATAATGTTCAAATATAAAGCATGTGTGGCTGTGAGGCCAGTAACTTGTCAAAAATATAGCAGCTATTATTCTGAGGGCAGCAAAACAACTTTGATTAAAAATCGAACAGCAAACTTTAGAAGCCTACATGTAAAGCAAGTAGTCTGATATAGCACGGCTATAGTTTAAAAAGGCACCATTCAGAATATTTACCTTGCAATAACAATAAGCACTCTGAATCCACAGTCGGTTCTTGCTTTATCCTTGTCACTCATTAGTGTTGTTGTAGAAAACATTTTTATACAATGTGTTATATTTGAAGGTTTGTATTGTTTCCTTAGCTTGCATCTAGTCAGAATATTGCTGCGAGTCTAGGATATGGCAGTTGCATTAGGCAGCGTTAGTTTCATTGTCAGTTGCTCAGCGTTGGAGAAACAAGATACAGTTCTGGATGACTGTGAACTGAAAGTCACATACATATACAGAACAACCAGCAAAAGGTTATTTAAGTTGTAGTTTTGTTTTTAGTCAAAATGGGAAAAGAAATTAAACAGTTGAATACTAATGCAACAAAGCAGTATAAAAACAAATGCAAATCTGAGATGCAGTGGGATTCACAGGCATGGTCTACCATGCATACTGGATGCAAGAAGGATCCTTTCTGATGCATACTACTGCTATATATATATATATATATATATATATATATATATATATATATATATATATATATATATATATTTATTTATATTTATATATATATATATATATATATATATATATATATATATATATATACATGAGTCCCGAACACATTAGTATTTGGAGTCCACATGGGCATTCATTAGTAACCAAACTATTCACCAACATATTAGTTAGTCTTGCTGACCACCCCTGCAGGAAAGGCATCTTCATATGTTCACAGTAAGCTGCTGGTGGCCCAGTCTCAGGATACCCTGGCTAGTATAACTGGGCTGGGTGCTCCTGTGTTTGCTGTTCCCCAGCAGGTTGACATAAACTGAGAGAAATACACTCAGGTCCTATGTCAAATAACTACCTGTACAGGTAAGGATTTGGAAAATCTCCAATACAAGTTATTCCTGCTCTGAAGGTGAGTTCAAAAGGTCATAAGTTTGACAGCCTGTGTGGAGATACAGTACAGGGTTCAGACTCAGTCTTTACTGTGGCTTCTAGGATTGATGGACACTTTGATATTTATAGCACCACAAGTATCACTGAGGATACAAATTTTGCAGCTGGATTGTGAGGTGTTGGTGCCTACATTATCCCCACATGTTCATAGATCTTCTGGTGTCAGCATCATGCCATTAGGTACTAGAATGGTGAATAATGCTGCACATGTTCATGTATATTCTGGTGTCAGTATCATGCCACTAAGCACTAAAATGGTGAATAATGCTGCACATGTTCATGAATCTTGTGGTTTCAGCACCATGCTACTAGGCACTAACGTGGTGAATAATGCTGCACATGTTCCTGGATCTTCTAGTGTCAGCACTATGCCACTTGGCACTCAAATAGTGAATAATGCTAAACATTTTCATGGATCTTCTGGTGTCAGCGCCATTCCACTTGGCACTAGAATGGTGAAAGCTGCACATCTTCATGGATCTTGTGGTGTCAGCACCATACCACTAGGCAGTAGAATGGTGAATAATGCTGCACCTGTTCATGGATCTTCTGGTGTCAGTGCCATGCCACTTGTCACTAGAATGGTGAAGGCTGCACATCTTCATGGATCTTGTTGTGTCAGCACCATGCCACTAGGAACTAGAATGGTGAATAATGCCGCACATGTTCATGTATATTCTGGTGTCAGCAACATACCACTAGGAACTAGAATGGTGAATAATGCTGCACATGTTCATGGAGCTTGTGGTGTCAATGCCATGCCACTAGGCACTAGAATGGTGAATAATGCTGCATATGTTCATGGATCTTGTGGTTTCAGCACCATGCCACTAGGCACTAAAATGGTGAATAATGCTGCACATGTTCCTGGATCTTCTAGTGTCAGCACCATGTCACTTGGCACTAGAATAATGAATAATCCTGCACATGTTCATGGATCTTCTGGTGTCAGTGCCATGCCACTTGGCACTAGAATGGTTAATAATGCTGCATATGTTCACAGATCTTGTGGTATCAGCACCATGCCACTAGGAACTAGAATGATGAATGATGTTGCACATGTTCATGGATCTTGTGGTTTCAGCATCATGCCACTAGGCACTAAAATGGTGAATAATGCAGCACATGTTCCTGGATCTTCTAGTGTCAGCACCATGCCACTTGTCACTAGAATAGTGAATAATGCTGCACATGTTCATGGATCTTCTGGTGTATGTGCCATTCCACTTGGCACTAGAATGGTGAAGGCTGCACTTCTTCACAGATCTTGTGGTGTCAGCACCATGCCACTAGGAATTAGAATGGTGAATAATGCTGCACATTCTCATGGATCTTCTGGTGTCAGGATCATGCAACTAGGCACTACAATGGTGAATAATGCTGCATATATACATGGATCTTCTGGCGGCAGCACCATGTAACTAAGCACTAGAATGGTGACTAATGCCAGACAGTATTCAGGTAAGCTTTTGCTTTCTATTCTAACAACCAAACTTATTCCAAATCATGATAGAGTGGAAAACTCAGCTTAACTCTGCTGTAGTTCAAGGGACATGGTCCCTCTTGGAGGAGTTCCACATCAAACAACTGGAAAAATCAGCAGTGCTCCTAGTATTCAAGACCTTGGAGGAAATATGAGGCTGTTCCTAATTCAGTCTGACAGCTAATCTGCTGTGTGATACCTAAACAATGAAGTGAGTATGTCTTTGTTCTCCATGTGCAGGGAGACAATGCATATATAGGCCATAGACAGGAAGATGACTCTTCCAGCAGTTCACTTCCTGAGGAAGTGCATATGCTGGAAACACCCTGAGATACACCTCCAGTCCTTTCTTGGAGTTGTAGCTTCAAAAGCAAAATATTGACTGGATTTTCCTGAAGTAAGACATTCCACAGACTGATTTGTTTGCCACTATAAGTAAAACATTGTTCTCCTCTTCTAATCAGTACAACAAGGCAAGGGGTAAGGGAAGTTCATGGTGGAGCCCTTCTCTATCCCTTGACAAGAGAGCTTCCTATATTTCTTCCTTTAATTTTGGCTAATTCCACACTCCAATTGAATGTTCAGAGAAGAAAAAATAAAACCAGTTCTCACTGTACCATGGTACCTGAGAAGGCTGTGGATCCATTTGTTCAAGCCCAGGGTGAAATAGAAGTCTGTTCCACCATTAGCCAAGGGATTCAACCACAGATGGGGTAGCAACCACCTCCACTTAATGACTTGGATCCTGCTCATGATACTCAGATTCATCTAGATAATAGAAATTGCAAGAAGCTTTCCTTCAGGAAAAATTATTCTGCCAAATGCAAGAGGTTCAACATTTGTACAGAGTGCTCCTGACACTACTATAGTCAATCAGCTTGCAGACATTACTGCTGTATCTCAGGCACCTGTAGGATTTTTGTCTTATTTATTCCATAGTCACAGCACATATCAGCTATTTCTACCTGTCATGCCATTGTTTAGGGCAGGACTGTGGCACAACATTGGCTAGTCAAAAGTTCCTTAAATAGAAGTTTCATCCTCCAGTGTTGCTAACCTTATCCCAGAGTTATTTTTCTTCCTATAATATTACCTGGATACAATTTAGTTTTCAGAAACCCTTAAATCCTTTTTTTTTTTCTTCATTTCCACATTTTTTCTGCCCCAGGTCACAAAGGTCCCACTGTATCTTTCTGTTCACATCTCACCATGCTTCAAGAATTAATTTGTCTCAGCCTGCATGACACATGGTACATGCATTCTTTTCTGTGGCTTAAACTATTAGTCACTGACCACCTTTTTATGAATAACAGTTATGCACAATGCTGCAAAAATGCATAAACTATTTCATATTTTCTTACCAGTAAAGTGTTGCTTTTATCCATGTAACTGTAGAAATTTAAAGACATTGTAAAAATCTACATAGGATCATAGGAAGTTACTAGGCTATTGTCCCTGAGGCCCTTATAAGCCTAGCCAAGAGTTTAGCCCATGCACAGACAAATTAGCACCCAATGCCCATATCCAGCATGGACACAGGTGGAATCCCAGGTATGTATTTTCTATTTCCCATCCAGTTATTCAAATTACGCTTAAAAAGGGGTAAATAGGTACTCTGCTTGACGTGGAGAGGGAGTCTATTTCATAGATGGGAAAGTCTCTGGGACACAAATCTCTCCTGCCAGCAAGTCCTATTGATGTCATAGACCAGGTTGAGGCCGCGTGTGTGGGTTACTTGAGTGGAGCTTGACTTGCGGATTTGCAGCAGTCCCATCAAGGCGGGGTTCCTAGATCGCCTTGTATGCCAGACAGAGGTCACCTCTGAGAGTTTGTATGAAACAGAGTAGACGGATAGGGCTTTTAGCTTATCTGTGTATGGTAGATTTTTGAGGCTCTGAATTCTCCTGGTGAGGAACCTCTGTGGTCTCTCCAGCTGCTGCATGTGCTTTGCGAGGTACATGCCAAAGGGGGTGTTGTACTCAATAATGGGCCTTATAAGGGAAGAATACATGGATGTTATGACTTCCTTGTCCCTGGATGAGATACCCTTACTTATGAGGTGGACCATGTAGAAAGCTTTCCGTACAATGGAAGCAACATGGTGGTCAAAAGTCTGGCTGCTATCAATCTGGGTGTCCAAATCCCTCACGACTGACTGTGTATTTAGAACAATGATGATGATGATGATGATGATGATGATGCATTTTTTTGTATTCAGATTGAGGTCATGTTTCTGGCAGCAGTCATTTGTTTGGTTGAGACCCTCTTGGAGGATGTCCACGTCACTAGGGGAATTGATGACAACTCCCAACTTGCAGTCATCTGCAAACTTGGCCAGCCATAGCCCACTGGTTTTGGTCTGTACCTCAGAGAAGTATATCCCAAATAACAGAAGCCGCAAGACTGAACCCTGGGGTACGCCACTTGATACAGGTCTACTGCTTGAGGTGGCTTCCCCTATTTTGACTAGGTGGGTTCTATCAGTGAGCCAGCTGGCTACCCATCTGGCAACAAATGGATTGATGCTAGTTGAGAGAGTTTATCTATTATGCCGGAGTGGGGAATAGTGTCAAAGGCTTTGGCCAGGTCAAGGTAGGCATTGTGCACTGTCTTCCCCTCATCCATGGCTTTAGTGACTGTCTCATAAAAAATCGACCAAATTTAACAGGCACGACCTCCCCTTGATTAAGCCAAACTGTGTGGGATTGAGTGTTTGGAGGTTGGCAATGTCCTTGTTAATGAGGTCCATGATAATCCATTCCATGGCCTTGCAGATCAGGCTAGTTAGGCTGATGGGTCTATAATTTTCCGGATCAGTAGATGCTCCACCTTTATGTAAAGGGATGACAGTGGCTGTCCTCCACTCAGCTGTGACAAAACTGGTACTCAGGCTTTTGTTGAATAAGGAGCCTAATGGTGCTGCAAATTCCTGCCTGAGTTCATGTAGGATGCAACCTTGGATGTTATCAGGTCCCACGGAGGCTGTATTTTTTTGCATTTGAGAGAGCAGTGATAACCTGATCCCTAGATATAAGGGGAAAGGGGCAGGTACTAGGACTGTCCTGATTTACTGATGGGGGGACAGAGGGGTGAAATTTTCACTGAATCTGTCAGACATCAAGTTTGCTATATCTATGGCATTTGTATATGTGGTGTCCTTGACCACCAGTTCTGAACAGATCTGGGTGCTTCCTTTGAGATTACAGACATATGTGAAGAAGGCCTTATGATTGTATCTAGTAGATGTGGCCAGTTTGTACTCGAAGTTTGCTTTGGAGGATTTCACTAGTGCTCTTATTTGCTTGTTTAGGCTAAGGAGAGATTGCCCCCAATTGGGCACCTGCTCTTTCGTGGTCCTGGTCAGCAATTGTTTCCTTTTGTTATAGAGCTTATTTATTGAAGATGTCCACCAGACAGGTTTACTCTTCCTTGTGGAGTTATCCCTGATTCCATGCATCTATATAAATGTTCGTATAGTAATTTGGTATAGTTTTGGATACTGGTGCCAGTTCCTAGAGAGGGGAGGGGGCTGTGAAGCTGTTTATACCATCCCTCAGGAGGCTGTAATCAGCTTTGGAGAAGTTTTTTTTGATTGACCCTAGCTGGGGGGGGGGGGGTCGGGGAAAATGGTGACTTTGAACATGACTATGGTTGGATCTTACAAGGGAGGATGATACTGCAGGGATGCTGAAATGGTTACCCATGATGATTAATACCAAGTCTAAGATATAATCACCTCTTGTGGGGGTAGCAACTAGCTGTTCCAAAGTATTTGCATTGACAAAATTGAGGAATCTTTGGGCATTTGTGTTCTGGCAAGAGTAGTTCTTCCAGTCTATGTTTGGGTAGTTAAAGTCACCCAGGATCAGGGTAAAGGGTTGAATCTTGATAGATTCGAAGAGGTCTAGATAGACAGTTTGGGCATCTTGGGTCAGATTTTGGGGCTGGTAGCTAGCTATGATTTGTATAGGGGTCTTGTCAATAGTTAACTGCACCTGGAGTGTCTCCTGTGCATCATACTGTTTGACCAACCTGGAGGTGTGTATGCCTTTAATATATATTGAAACTCCACCTCCTTTGGCTTTACTACCCACAGTTTGGGGTCTGAATGTATGATAGGATAAGTAACCAGGTAAGGCTGGGGTGCTCTCCGCAGTTTTGAACCAGGTTTCTGCGACTGCACAGGTGTCAGCATTTTCCAGGATTAGGAATGCTTGGAATGAGTGCAGTTTCATATTTAGACTCCTAGCATTTAGCAGCATGACCTTTAATTTGTGTTTTGTTGAAATTTTTATGTTGGTAGTTTTAACCTCATCACCTTTCCTAAAAAAGGCACTATAGGGGAGGCAAGAGCCTTTGCCAGAATCCTGAAGCCCAGATGAGACAGATGCAGCCCATCTCTGGCAAAGCATCATGTTCTGTCAATCATATCTTCCCAGGCTGTCAAATACTGGATCCCCCTGGAATGACACCAGAAACTTAACAAGTAGGTTTCATCTCCTTTACTTGTTCTTTGATGTGACAGCTGTCAGTCATAGATGAGTTAGCAAAGCTGCTAGACTTGCTGAGAACATTTTCATAACCACCAGTAACATGGGGGAAGAGTCAGGAGTTTGTTAAGGACTCAAGCTTTGAATGCTTAACATAACTCTACTGATCACCTCCTTTGTTCTACAAAAGGAGTAAATGGGCCATAAAGGTTTTTTAGCAACATATAATATGCACAGATTAAAGTACATCAGTAAAAAGAAACTGTGACAGTGCTTTCAGACTGTCTTAGACATCCATGACTTACAGCACTATGACTGTAACTAAATGGAGGAAAATATTTGAATATTCATAAGCAGTGACTTATTATATATACCCATATACTGTGAGCAGATCATGAAGAGACTGAAAAACAAGATCATGTCAGAAATATAGTTCCAGTGATGGCTACCCAGGGGTAAGAAAATGAACTGGAATAAGAAATGGTTGGAGTGATCCTTATACATTACTATTGTACAAAATATCAAAATATGATGAAAAATGTATTCTTCAGTTTTTGACACTGGAATATTCCTTTAAAAGAGTGCAGCATTTTCATATACCTTTACAGACCCTTTCCACTCCATGAGATCTGAATGGCATTCTTGTCCTTCACCTTTTCAAACTCAAAGGTTTAGCAACATTGATATCCATGTTTTGGAAAACATTGTTTTGCTGGCCATCATCTATGGTCACAGAATGACACAGCTACAGACTCTCATGTGTAGGAAAGCACAGCCGGTCCTTTAGAAGTTTAAGGAGGCAGCTAAGACTAAACCACATTTCCTCCTACAAATGGTCCCCAAACTGCTATAAATCCATGAAATAGTCTGTTTGTGTGTCTCTATTCTTTGTCAAGACAAAAACCAGAAGACAGGGGGCACAATTAGCGCCTGAGGCAATATGCTCATTTTGTATAACATGGCCATGCTCCCAGGCCAGTGCCAAATTAACCACCAGCCTAATCTGCCACTGAAATACGGATCTATGAATAATTTCACTTTGTACAATGTTTACTTTCTCTACAGATTGTACTGCTGTCTCTTTTTTTATCAAAAACATTCTTTGTTGAATACAGGGTTTATTCAAAGGAGGAATTCTGAATACTCGTTTTTTTTTTGTAGAGGATCTGCTTTTGGTTATGGTACCTGCCTGGGTATTAATAGTAAAATATTTGGATATACCAAATGTTCCAGCATTAGGGGTGAGAATGTGTGTGCAAGTGTTTGTGTGTCAGGGTTAGAGTAAGGGTTAGGGAAAACAGATTTTAGTGTTGTGCAATGTATGTTGCTGCATGTGGTGTGTGTCTGGAGTATGTTGTGTAGTGGCAGTGTTACAGAAAGGGTCTTCTAAAGTAAGATGTAGGGTTGGGGTAAGAGACTGGGTTAGTATACATTAGTAAAGTGTTGTGAGAAGTGGAGGAACTCGCTTGCATGCCTGCAATACCAGTCTGATGTACAGATGGAAATGCATTGCCAATAAGCCATTCAGAGCAACAGCACCATCTGCATGGCCATCATGCTTGCATTCATGCAATACAAGAAAGGGGACAAGCAAGGAGGGATCACTCTGTTTTAAACTAGAAAGTGATGTGAGCCATCCCCAAAAGAGTTCAGGTGATAGCTTGCAATAAACCACAGATGAACCTGCTTACAGATCCAGGCTTCCCACAACTCCCAAAGTTTGCAGCACAACTTCACCTGTATGTGGAACTAGGTACTGTGAATAATCTAGCTTCCCAGCAGGTACTGCCTCCATTGCCTACCTCCACATATAGGTGGATCTGCTGCTTCAGTGACATGTCCCATTCACTTGACTGAGATTCTCCAATCAGCCCTGTACATTATCAAACCTCCCAGTGTACAACTCTTGACTTCTGCTACTGCGTTAAGCCTGATCCCCTTTTTGGAATCAGACATGAAACTCAGATGTTCCCCATTAGCTGAATGAGTACTCCAGTCTCCATGAGCCTTTTCTTTTAGATTCAGGCATGGAGTAACTGCTCAGCAGGGCATGTAACTTTATACCCAAATAATCTTGGAATCTAGCACTGTATGTTTCCTGTTTTCCTTCCCTGCATAAACAAATTGCTGAGACACTGGTATTTTAATCTCACTTTCTACAATCTATTCAATTCTTCTCTTTAACCCACAAAAACATTTGTTCACAAAAATAAAAATACTTCAGAAAAAAAATCCGAATTCATCCCCTATGTTCAGAAAAGTAAAAATACTTCAGAAAAAAAATGAATTAATCCCCTAAAACACTCTCAGACATAAAATCAAAGAATCATCTGCAGAAATGTCTTAGTTGTGTAGCTGTTTGCTCATCAGATTGCAAGGTAGCAAGCTAAGTTCCAAAAGAGTATAGCTTATGTACGGTTATTTCTAAGGTATGGAAAGAGAGGCATGGAGGAGGCAGGAATAATGTAAACTAGTAAATACCTTGATTTACCAGCTTGTTTATCAAGTTCCCATTCTCAGAGACAACTAGTGAATATACTTCCTGCAAAAGAAATAATTAAGATTTGACAAATACACACATACACACACACACACACACACACACACACACACACACACACGCACACACACACACACACACACACACACACACACACACACACACACACACACACACACACACACACACACATGCACAAAGATATATTGCTTTACCTACAAAACATCAGAAGAGCAATAGTTTAACTCACATAATTTTAATCACAAAAGACTATAAACAAAACACCAAAAATGAAAAGAAGAGACATCTGTTATGCACAGGGGCATGACTCCTGCATCCTCTGCTACTTATGTATGTACCATTTCTAAGATGGCTCTACAGAGGGGAAAGGGCAAACTCCCACACTACCCTGTAGCATGATCCATACCTATCAACTGCACAACATTTCACAGAAATTCCAGACTATCATTTCATACTTCTAGTCGACTCCTTATTAAACTGCTATGTTTTGAGCAAACCACTGGCTAAATAAACACAGACACAAAATTAAATTTCAGAGCACATATATTTAGACCTACAAACTCAACATTTTAACACATCGGTCACATAGTAGGGATCTTACCAAGATTGTAGAACTACACAGCCTTTGCAAGTACGGCAAGTGCACAGCCCCAAAAGGGAGAATCCAAACTCAAAAACAAAGGCCAACAGACAGTGATATGCCAATTGTTTTATTTAAAGCATGTATAAATGAAACTCTATCAGACCGGTTTCAGCTGAAAAAACACTTAGATAGCCTTCATTAATGTAACATGTGAATCAGAATTCCACAAAAATAGTGTCCATTTATACCATAACCTATCAACAAAAATGAAGCTCATTGGTTATTCAGAAATTCTCATTCAGACCTGGTGGAAATAAATCACCCAACGTAATAATCCACTTTTTTTCTTTTACATTCAATATAGAGTGCCATCCAGCTTTGTTCCCAACAATTCTATCAATGACTAACTTATGAAAATGTATACAATATCCACAGGGCACACATCCAATAAGTAAATCACCTGTCAAGCTAAACCCAAACATAAAACTACTGTTCAATCTAAGCCTTACTACAGGATATGTACCCAAAGAGTGGCGTACAGCAACTGTGGTTCCTCTCCACAAAGTTGGTGCCTCAACGGATCCTGGAAACTATCGCCCCAAAAGCCTGACTAGCTTGGTCTGCAAAGCTATGGAAAGGATAATCATGGACCTCATAAATAAAGATATTGGGGACCTACAGACACTGGATCCTACCCAGTTCGGCTTTGTTAAGGGCAGATCCTGCCTCTTAAACCTGGTTGATTTCTTTGAAACAGTCACCAAGGCCATTGACGAGGGAAGGTGGTCCACACAGCCTACCTGGACCTCGCAAAAGCCTTCGATACAATACCCCACTCGGGCATTATAGATAAGCTCACCAGCTTAAATATAAACCCTGTCACTAGATGGGTTGCAAACTGGCTCAAGGACAGAACCCACATGGTTAGAATTGCTGGAGCCATGTCAGACTCCAAACCAGTTACAAGTGGCGTCCCACAAGGCTCAGTCCTGGGACCTCTCTTGTTCAGTATATATTTCTCGGAGGTACAGGCCAACACGGAAGGACTGTGGCTGACCAAGTTTGCAGATGACTGCAAACTGGACGCCATAATTGACTCTCCAGCCAACACAAGCATCCTCCAAAAGGGCCTCATAGAAACAGACAACTGGTCCCAGAGCCATGGCCTCAAGCTAAACGCCAAAAGTGTATAGTCATCCCTTTGGCAAAACAAAGTGCCCACAAATTACCACATAGGTGGTAATCCATTTACAGAAGAAGTAATTAGGGACCTGGGGACCCAAGTTGATAGCAATCTCTCATTTGACAACCACGTGGCCAAAGTGGTTAGAAAAACATTTTATATAGCCCACCTAATCATGAAGGGATTCACATCTAGATCAGGGAGGTCATCGTGCCTCTTTACTCATCCCTCATCAGGCCCATAATTGAGTACAATGCCCTTTGGGATGTACCTTACCAGACACCTGCAGCAACTGGAAAGACCCCAAAAGTACCTCACCAAGAGGATCAAAGGGCTCAAACAGATGCCATATGCTGCCCGGTTAAAGAAACTCCAGCTCTACTCAGTGGCATACCGCCTGTTCAGAGGCGATCTGTGCCTGACATATAAAGCCATGTCCAACCCGAATTAATGGACATGCTGCACCTCAGAAAATCCAAATCCTATCGAGCTACATGCTCGAGACTTGAACCTCAGCACGGAAATAAATAGGACATGCTGGAGGGACAGATTCATAACCCAGAGGCTCCCTTCACTCTGGAATAAAATCCCAGTCCAGGTTAGGCAGAGTCCCTCATTGACTCTCTTCAAGAGGAATCTTGATGAGTGGATGGGAGATCATAGGTTTTCAGTGTTAGACAGAAGCACAGTATACTAACCTCAAAAAAAGGGCATAGCAAAATTAATTTAAAATGGGTGGCGAAAGCCAAACACATTCTGGCTAGGCTTATAAATGCCCTAGGGCAGATAGCCTAGTATGAACCTATGAACCTATGAACCTATAAGGTACGTTGACTATGGTCCTGAATTTGTTTGCTGCCATGTTTATAATGATTAAAGTGGGACCCTAAAGTTTTCCCTTTCTGAAATGAAAAGAGACACCTATCACTGAGAATCTCCGATAGCTTACTATCAGCTAAAATAATATTCCAATATCTCTGGACACTATCTAATAGTATGTTGGTATTCCGCCCATAGGTAGTAACAAGGTGAATATCCGTATGGCCACCCTGTTCTTTATTTTTGTAAGTCAATAAATCATACCTGTCTAGCATTGACACCCAGTTACTGGCAGTCAAGATGTTACCAATTTTGTAGCCCCTATCCCTAAACCTTCTGGTCAGGTCCTCCTTAAAGTATTGATATTTATCTGCTTGTGAACAAATACGTTTCATACGAAGAGATTGAGATTTGGGCATATTTCTAGTGATATGTGGTGGGTGGAAACTGGATGCATGCAATAGGGAGTTACATTGTGGGTACTTACGATAAACCTGAGTATCTAGAGTGTTATTGATATTTTTAGTGATCAAGACATCCAAGAAAGTAATTTGCTGGACATCATAGTTGGTTGTAAATTCTATGTCCCTCTGTACTCATTCCTCATTAGACCCATTATAGTATACATTGCCCTGTTTGGTATGCACCTCACAAGACATCTGCAACAACTAGAAAGGCTGCAGAAATAACTCACAAAAAGAATCACAGGCCTAAAGCAGATGCCTTATGCTGACTGTCTAAAGAAACTCCAGCTATACTCTGTCACATATTGCCTACTCAGAGGCAATCTCTGCCTAACATACAAGGCCATGTCAAACCTAGAGTTGTTGGACATGCTACACATAAAGAAATCCAAATCCTTTTGAGCCACATGCTTCAGGGATCTTAACCTTGTCATCACGATGAATAGAATATGATGAATGGATAGGTTCCAAACCCAAAGACTCCCCATACCCTGGAATAGGCTGCCCATACATGTCAGGCAGAGCACCTCAATAGCCCTCTTCAAGAGGAACCTTGACGATTGGATGGGAGATAGGAGATTCACCCTGGGGATTGCATCAGTAGCCTTGCTAGACAGGGGTCCACTAAAGTAAATATTTGTGGGAAGCAATAGCCAGGGAATCATTATGGCTAGGCTTGTATAGGCCCTAGGGCCGGTAGCCTAGTACCTACCAGGGAACCTATTATGTGGAGATTACATACACTCAAAAATAAAAAAGCTTATTATAACTACAGTAATTCATATAAAAGGCAAATAAATCCTGTCATTACTTTTAAGAATAGTGGCATGGTCTATACTAATCCTAAAGTTACTGCAGATCTGTTTAATGATTATTATGTAAGTTCTAGTAGACAGGGTTTAATCTCTTGTTATAATGATGTGATTAATATACCAACAAGCAATGATGTTTGCTCTGTGATCCCTGTTAATAGAATAAACTCTGCCACGACAGCTTGCCAAAGTAAAAAACAAAGCATTTATTGAACTGAAAATTTTAAGCGCTTTTCATTTGCCTGATAAGCAAACTTCTTCAGAAACAGTGTAATGATTTTAAAAACTTGTATAAATAGGCTCAGGTGAGCACTTTAACCAATCCTGTTAAAACATAGCTCACACCTTACTTACTTAAAGGCATACAGTTAAAAAGTAAAACTGTTGTAAAAAAATGTGCATCATCATTCTGCTAAGGTTAAACATATTAACATGTAAAATAATGAATAGAAATAAAAATAATAATATGCTTTTTAACTGTATGCCTTTAAGTAAGTAAGGTGTGAGCTATGTTTTAACAGGACTGGTTAAAGTGCTCACCTGAGCCTATTTATACAAGTTTTTAAAATCATTACACTGTTTCTGAAGAAGTTTGCTTATCAGGCAAACGAAAAGCGCTTAAAATTTTCAGTTCAATAAATGCTTTGTTTTTTACTTTGGCAAGCTGTCGTGGCAGAGTTTATTCTGTTTATCGTTTAGTGTGCTTTAGTAGTTAGCCCCTGTTAATAGCATCACCAAAGTGTTTAAAATGAAAAAAGAAATGTTCTTTAATTGGTTCTGACAATATTTTTGGAATCATAATTATTAATCTTTTCTCTTATTTGGTTCCAATCCTAAATGGGATCTTTAATAATTAACTTTTTTATAGTATAGTACCAAAGTCCTGGAAACTGTGTAATATAACTCCAATATTTAAAAAGGGCTCTTATTCAGAGATTAGTAATTACAGACCAGTGAGTTTAACTACCATACTGCATAAATGCTCTGAAAGGTGTATGTTATTTAAAGAAAGATGATAAACTTTTTAAATTCATTTATTCAAACTAATGTGGTTTTGTAAAAGGCAGGTCAACATCTACCAACTTAGTTGAATTGTATGACCTAACATACAACTTGGAATTAGCTTGTGGAACCATATCCATTGCTTTAGCTCAAGTATCTGATATCTTATCTAATTTAGTCATCTGTAATTCTATGGATAAAATTGGATGTAAGACGTTTCTTATTAAATAGATTATGAATTGGTTGACAGTCTGAAAACAAATTGTGAAAGTACAAGGTTTTAGCTCAGATAGTTGGGACATTGTGACTGGAGTACATCAGGGCTCTGCCTTGGGCCCATTATTGTTTAATATAGTCCTTTTGACCACTCCCATATAGAACACTTGCTGGGTTAATAGGTACACCAACAACTGTACAACTGGATTTATTATAGTGAGTAAAAGATATTTTGAAGAAATAAAAACTTATCAAGGACAGTTGGTACTATGAGATGAGGACCTGGACATTAAAAGTTAGCCTTGTTAAGTGTAATATTATGCATTTTAACAATATATTAAGACAATCAGTTGTACTACAGAATCAAATTTGGGGAACGTAACATTATAATGCTTTTGGTATAACAGTCTCCACTATACTTTAATTTGATGAACTTGATAATAATATTGTTAATTCTGCTTTGAGAGAATGTGGTATATTATTGAGAAACATTACAACTAGGAATGAACTTTACTTGGTCAGTTTATATAAAACTTACATCAGACCATTAATTGAATATAACCATTTTTAAAATTATAAAGCTGGACAATTTAAGTACCTGTAGGTAGCTCAGAGAAAAGTTAGCAAGTGGATTTACTCAGTCATGTTTCATATAACTATTGATATAAATAGCTCAATGTTTACACTATCAAATATAGACATTATAGAGGGAAGCTATTTTTGGCTCATAGGGCTATGTATGATGAAGAATTGAGAGCCTAATTAAATCTAGAAAGATCCTTATTAAGTCTAGAAATATTTTTCAATACAAAAACTCATCAACATGAAAATCTTAGATCTTATGTAAACTATAATAAAACTGCAGTTAGAAGAGCATTTTTGACACAGATGATCCCAGTAGTATGGATCTCAATTGGAAGAATAAAGTCTATAGATTTGTTTAAATCACAATTAGATTTTTGGGTATGTGTGCAAGCTTTTAACCCTGATTTCAAGGTGTCAGAGATCATTTGTGGTCTCATGGCCTCAACTCTGTGATATCAAAGTATGAAAGCATAAAATATAAATGAGACCCATACATACATTAAACTGTTATGAAGGATGCCATATTTCCAATGTGAAAAATCTGTATTTATCTCTTTTTGCTCCTAAGTGTAACAAACAAACTTTGATAAAGTGTGACATATCTTGGAGAAAATAAATAAGACTAGCAGGATTCCTGAAGAGGAAGAAAAAGAGTAGAAAGACAGAAACACACAGAGAGAGAGAGAGAGAGAGGGAGAGAGAGAATATCCAAAATATGTAGGAAAACCAACAGAGAATCAGGATGTTGGGACCAACTTATTCAAGAGAGGTGATATAAAAACATGGGAGGATGCTAGACAGGAATAAAATCAAATGGAAGTAGATCAGCTGTTGTACTGGGATTTGAAAAGGTAGTTAAAGGCAATTATAAAATAAATTGCACCCACGCTATATATTCCAAATATTGTTGACTTCTTGATAGAGGCCAGAAAAGAAAGTGGATCATGAAAGAGGATCACAGGTAGGAGGTATAAAGCCATCTTGTAACTGAAGGCGTTAAGAGGTGTGTGTCTGTGTGTTGGGTCCTTAGATATGCCACAAAGTTTTGAAGATTCAGAATGTTTGCATGGAAGTACTTGCACACATACTTCCTTTCCCCAGGAGGACTAGAAAAAATGTTCCCAATGACTGTGGGATACTGTTGGAGATGCAATAGAAATGAAAGAGGAACCTGAAGATGTAGAAAATGAGCATGTTATGTGGGTATTAAACAGAATTCATATGATAACAGGAGATGAACATATATAAAGAATTGTAGTTATTAAGCTGAGATAAAAAGAAAGAGACTAAATATGCACAGGACCCGTTTTCATTGCTATTCATAGTAGCAAAAAAGTCATACTTAGAAAGTGCAAAACTAAAAAACACAGGAGAGATTTAAAATGACACTTATCAGGTATCTATCTTATCCTAGGAGGGAGTTCATTCCAAAGGTTACTAAAGCAAGCAGAAAACCTAGGTACCACAATTTATTGGTAGATTTGGGAATATGGACAAGATAGAGTATTGATTCTCTTACGATTCCAAAGGGTGAGTCTTCCCCTAATTCTACCAGAATGAAAAGACAACTGGGTTATAGAAAAGCTTATGAACCAGGTAAGTAATCCTTGTTTAAATTTATTAACTTAGACGTGGACAGTGACAGTCTTGTGATAATATAAAGCAGGGATATGATAAGTAATGGCAAAACAAGAGAGACTGCCTTCAAGCATTAGCACCATTCCTCCCACACCTCTATGGCTCCCATCGCATCTAAGGCTAGCAGAGTCTGGAGGTGTGGTGTCGTTATGTGGATCAACAGGTATCAGCTAAGTCTCCAAGAATGCATGGCTGTCATGTTGATAAAAAGCTATCCAAGTATGAATTATATGAGATTTTTGCTTCTGGAGATGTCATACATTAATGTTTGTAATTGTAAAACATCCAACATTTTTTCCATAATAGATGGGTAGGAGTGGAGGGATTAAGCTGAGATGGAGATTCTAGGTTAAGGAGCATATCACTTGAGACTAACAGAGATAAGCAATGAGGTGAAAAGAAAGAGCAGAGAATTTGATTGTTAGGACATACACATGTTAAAGCTTGACGGTGGTATAAAGCATAGAATGGAAAGTCAGGTGCAATGTATCTGGATCTGGGATTTGTTAAAAAAGGATTAGTAAGGGAGTTTTTCAAGGAATTACAGGTGTATGGTTATAATCAAACTACCATATTGTGGATAACTGATAATGAAACTGCACTTAATTTTATGACATATAAAAAAAACTGCGGTGGTGGTGCTGCGGTAGCGTTGTTGCCTCACGGTAAGATGTTATCCTGTTCGATTCTCAGTTAGAGCGTCTTTTGTGTGGAGACATGCGTGATGGGCATACCTTCGTTGAAGGTTGTGCGTAAGAGCTGGCAACTCGGCACGTAAAAATCTACTGCCAATCATTAGCGGACCGAAGTTCCACTGTGGCGACCCCTAACCGGGAAAAGCCGAAAGACACAACAACTTAATTTTATGACATATAACATATTGAACTATATTTAGGCTGCATTCTCGTTTTCATAGCAGCAAGTTTACTCTATAATGCCACAAATCCAGAAGGATGATATGAAAGGGATTCTGTTTTACATATCGTAGCAGTAATTCTTGAGAAGAGTATATAGCTAACATAAATATGCTTTCCTGAGAGATGTAATTTAATATCTTGTAGTAGTTTCAATAGTATAATACAATACAGGCAACATTTCAAAACAATGCAATGTTCCATCATTGTGGAGGATGCAGTATAAATATTCCAAAAGTGTCTGTAGTAAACCACTCTGTAAATGGAATATTTTGTGACTGATACAAAGAGTAATGTAGAAGGAAAGAAGAGAAGTGAAACTGAAGTTGTTCTTGACAGCTGTCAAATGTCCAGATACTATATATTATCATGTCATAGGGGAATATTCAAGATCCTGATGTTTATTTCCATGGACAAATCAGCACTGCTGAGAAAGCATACATTATGCACCAGTAGCAGGAAAGGGCCTAAATGTCTCTGGAGTAAGGTGAGGATTAAAAGGAATGGAGCAGCTGACAGTGAATGTGTCATCAGTTTGGATGTGGACTATGGGCTTTCAATGCTGTGCTCCTGTAGAGGTGATATTCTGTACTTAATGTTGGCTGCACAAGTATTTCTCTTTACTATGCTTAACCTGCCTAAATATAATAAAGACCAACATGTGAAATTAAGCTTAAAACACAACGCCCATGATTGGGTAATAAAATCATGAACACAATGCTGATAAGGATCATTCTAGAACCTCTCAATTATGGACCATACAGTGCGGGGTATGCGTTGTATGAAGAGACTCCTTATTGGCACTAAACAATTAAGTAACTGAGCATATATGCAACTGATAGAGCAAGGTGGTATGATGGGTTTAGAAGAGTCTTTGCCATTTCTGTAGTGTTGCACACATCAAGGAAGGTAGATTAAAAACAGTCCTAAGGTATGTCAAAGATGAGGATACACAACAGTCCAGCAGTTGTGCCAAAGATGGGATTATAGAATGAGCCTGTGAAAAATGAATCTCCAGTGTGTTATATAGACATAATTAATCACATTAAAAGCACACATTTAAAATTGAATATGTACACACATCTACATATACACACACACACACACACACACACACACACAGATATATATATATATATATATATATATATATATATATATATATATATATATATGGGTCCCCTTTGGTAGATCGAACTTTTACAAGTTCGAACCTCATATGACCGAGACCATATGTTCGAACTTGTAAAAGTTCGATCAGACTGAATAGAGATCTCTGTACAGTGCGGAATGGGAAGATTTCCCTTTTCCGCAATATATTGCGATTTCGGAGTTGGTATATTTAAGTAGGGGGGTGCACGTGGGCGTAGTCCCCCTGCTACAGATGTTTAGTTTTGTTTTTTGTTGTTTTTTTACTTTTTTCTTCAATGTTCGAACTTTTATACACACACACACACACACACACACACACACACACACACACACACACACACACTTTTGTATAAATACATTTTAAAATCACAACTAAGAAACGATAAAAATACATCTAAAAAAACAAAGATCATCTAATAGGCCTTGCCTTAACTACATACTTTAAAGAGACAGACAGATCAGACATATTTAAACATGAGTGGCTATCTTAATATATGGATCCATTTAAATTCAGATCATTCAGTTTTATTAACAATGTTAATTTTAAATGTATGTTTTTAATTTGATTAATTAATTATGTCTTACATATATATTTAACTGTTTGATGCATGCAACAGGAGGTAACACTTGATGAAGCTCTTGTAGCCAAACCTTTTTTGTATGAAGCTCGTGTTTGTCATTAAAGATTCATCTGTTGTATTTGGAACTCTATTTTTTTCTTGTTCTATTTTTTTAAATGAGACTTGGTTCAGATTTTATTTGCTCCAGCTCTCGTTGCTTCATTTATAGTTGGAGCATCGATGGGCTATAATAACCACATTAAAATTTATTCTTATGCCCTGCATTTAAATCAGAACCTAAAATAATTTTATTCTAAGAAACCCATGAACAATAAACAGTGATAAAACATAAAGAAAAAATAGTTAACTGTGAGATTGGCACCAAGAGTGTAAATGCAACCATTTTAATAAAAACAACAACAACAAAAAACATTTTCCTGGTACTCTTACTGAGAGCAACTTTGACATGAAGGGAAGATGGTAATATAGTATGTGTAACATTAAAGAGAAAAATAAACCTTTAATAGTATTTAACTTAAATATTCTTTATAGCAATCAATTTGATTTCTTCATTTCAGTTTTAACTCACTATCTAAATTTAATAAGCATTATTTTTTTTTTCAGGGGGGTACTGGACTGTGATCAAAGATATTAAGATTTATAGAACAAGTAACATCAGTTTTAAAGACACTGAAGCCACACTAACAGTTCAAAATATAATGTTCAGATTCAGCATTTTGGACCTAATTTGATTTGCTGAGCCATATAAAAATAAATGACATTTTAAATATACAAATTGAGCTTTATAATAAGTCTCACTGATATGATATAAAACTTGATTTATAATGGGTACCTCTTAAAGCCCAAATAACAATATATCTTATCAATAAAGCTCAGTTACCATCTTCCTTCACAGTGGAGTGCCTATGGTCATTGCATCCAAACCTGACCCCAATACTCATGAGTTCTGCCACCAAGCCCAAATCCTGAAAGTTTTCAATGACAACTTTGTTATTGTGCAGTAGCATAAGGTCACTACATCCAATCCTGAAACCAATAATACAAGAGCTCTGACACAAGGCCAGACTCTTGAAAGTTTTCACTGAGACCCTTTTCCTTGTGCAATGCAAGCAAGTTCAACATGAAGAACCTTGCTGTGTTTAACTTTAACTAGTCAAATACATGCCTGTCCTGTGTTAGAAAGTGGATGAGATATTTCTCCCAAAGGAGTAGTCTTTGCACTCTGAAGACCACTTACTAAGTTGACCACTAGTCCTTCTTTTGAACAAAAGATTACAATGTATATGTCAGTTACTTAGTTTGCCTGGCTTTATCATTTCTGCATTCAGTGAATTAAAGAAAATCTATTATACTTTGTGCCTTATTGTTAATTGTTTTGTATTGGCTATAAACTAATTGCTCTCTGTAAAACATGGCATGAGTGTGGGAAGCCTGCAATTCTCACTTAACCTACCCCAAATTCTCACCCATCCCATCTTACTCTGTTATTATACTTCCCACATACACATTTCACCTGTGATACCCATTCCCAGACAACCTTACTACTACCATACATACATTCCTGTTTGCATTTTCCTATTTCCGAACTTCCATTTAACATTTAGCATAATTCCCAACAACTTTCTCCCTCCCATACTTCTTTGCACTATATCCATTCCTACTCAGATCCCATCCTAACAGTAACTATCTATTATTCTACATTTCATCATTTACTTTTCCAAAATAAACCCTCACTACCTCCTATGAAAACTACATCTTCATACTCTATACTTTCAAAACCTTCTATTTCTCACATTTCTAAAACATAAAAGAAGATACAAGCCCAATTTAACTTTCTTCCTTTATAGAAAATAATTCCTTCCTACCTACGTTCTACCAAATTTCAGACTCCACTATCAATAAATATGGTACAGGCCTGCAACTTCTTACTTCTTTCTTTATTTCTACTTCCCTACTCCCTGCTATCAATGTAATTCAGATCTCTTTACTTTATCATGATACTCCACAATTCTTCTCTCACTACTGAGCTATCTTTCATCCTACCATGACTTATTAATAGCTCACAGCATCTCTCCAACTTTGTCCCAACCACTTAGCCATACTCCCTCCTTAAACTCACCATGCATTGCACCAAATCTTTTTAACGAAAACTCTCACCTTTACTGGAAACATAGACTGATTAACTCCATTTAATCACAAATCAAAATAAAATTAAGTGGAAAACATTCTCCCCAAAGCAAGAATCAGTAATACCTCAATAATAATAAATAATGCATTTGATCATAGAGAACACCATATTCAAAGTTATGCAATAAGTTACTCCACATTAGCGATCACTTCATCAATATTCGCTAAAAATAAACAGTATAAATCATCAGACAATTCAAAATTATATGCTTCGATGTTTAAAGCAACCCATATAATTGGATCGCTATGCATCATATGGTGTTCTCTATGATCAAATGCATTATTTATTATGTAATTATTTTATATAAGGTTTAGTTTGAATTTTTATATTCATATTTTATTATAAATGTATTGTTGAATGGGTGACATAGAATAGCTGATTTGATATATAAAGTTTAATATTTTAACAGTTTTAGTTAAGTTACAAATGCAACGTCATTAAAGGAAATGACGTTTTAGTGGTTGTATGTGATTGGTAACAATGTTTTTTAAATAACTTCTGTACTCAGTCCGTGATGGTCTGATGAAGCAAGTTTGTGAAAGCGCTTACCGACTGAGTGCACAATAAATACACTTTGTTAGTTTCACGTATTTTGGAGTATTCATTTGATGAAATACGAACTGCTGGATTATATTGCTTTGGAATTTGCATGGAACTTGCATGGTTGCTGTGGCTGAACTTTTTGTTTCAATTTTTACATTTGGTATTTTATTCAGCGCAGCATTTGCCTACAGAATTGTAGCTGCCCTTATTTTCTTTGTTTTTTTAACATGCAACCTATGTTTAACCCAGAAATATTCATTACTATGCTATCATCTATTAACTGGAACATCCTAAAAATCCCACACCCTCTACATGATGCTGTAAATGTGTAAATGAATTCAATACAACTTTCCTAAGTATCCTTAAAGCCTTGCACCTCCTAGAAGTAATAAGCTAAAACAAGTGAACACTCTTTGTATTTAACTTATACCACTATCCTTCTTCTCCTGGCAATACCTCATATTTTCACAGCATGCTCTGTTCTAGTTGCCCTAAAAATAAATAACACTATTTCTAGTTAAAAAAATATCAGGTAAAAACATTTTCTAAGAAACATATTTTGTTTTAGATGTTGTTGCTCAGCAACTTGAATTACCTGTACTTAGAAATATATTTATATAATAGTGAAAGGAGAAAATATTTAGCAGATTAAAACAAAATTGATAGCATGTATTATTATTTACTAATATTTTTCTATAAATTACATAATTTCTTTTATTCCTTAAAACAAATGCACATTTACTATATTACCATACCAAGGTTACCCAGATATACTTTAGAGTCACAGACAAAATCTGTCTCATGAGTATATTGACATAAGATGATAAATTTTAATACAAACAATACATCAAAATTGTCTAATATGATTAAACAACAGTGGTCAAATGATGCCTTGCTAGTCAGTAAGTAAATCAGGTTTTAAGACTCTCAGTTCTCATAAATCTGTGTTTTCAGTGGGATACAATAATTTAGCCAATTTGGGTAGAATTTATTAAACTTTTAATTATACAGTTTCTTTTCTGCATTTTATGTATTCTAGTATGCCAAGTATAATTTCCAGTGCAGTACACCTGTGCAATGTAGACCATCACATGGTACTGTAAAACTAGTGTAAAGCATGACAAAAATCAGCTATGTAACCTAAAGCATGCTGTGTCAGTAAGAAGTACTACGTGTGCATATGTATAGCTATGTTGTTATAGAATATATATACATATATATATATATATATATATATATATATATATATATATATATATATATATATATTTATATACACACACACACACACACACACACATATATATATATATATATATATATATATATATATATATCTATATGGAGAGAGAGAGAGAGATACATACATAAAATGGAGGGCAAACGTCAGTGTTCTTCAATTTGTGTTTTATTGGCAAAGTTGTGTGCGAACCTTGGAAGGCAGTTGGCCTCCGACAGTGTAGCATATAGCATCCCGTGTCAGAATTAAACTGAATCTACTGTACAACCTAGGGCATGACATGACAGTATTACACTGATTTCACTGCTGTTCAGCCAACAAAAGTGGTGCTCTATCAGATGCACAAATTAAGAGCTACTACACCAGTATTAAAATTAATCCCATGCTGTTCAACCACAAAATGTACAGCATCCCATGACACTGTTGAGATGACTACCAGACTCTAAAACATAACTGTGCTACTTAAACTATAATATGTATCAGAATTAAAGTAAATCTACTGCTTTAAAGCCATACAGTACAGAGCACTCTGTCACATTATTAAATCATCATCATCATCATCATCATCGTCATCGTCATGTGGTTGTGATATTGGGTCATTTGTTGCCATCTCTCTCGAGTCTCCTATCTTCTCAACAGTCATGCCTGTGTGTCTGTTATAATGACTCTTAATAGCCCAAATTCTGCAACACAAAACTAGGGCAAACCTTTTCTTTCTCACATTGAATACAGTGCTGCTCACTTTCTCACATTGAATGCAGTGCTGCTCACTTTCTCACATTGAATGCAGTGCTGCTCACTTTCTCACATTGAATGCAGTGCTGCTCACTTTCTCACATTGAATGCAGTGCTGCTCACTTTCTCACATCGAATGCAGTGCTGCTCACTTTCTCACATTGAATGCAGTGCTGCTCACTTTCTCACATTGAATGCAGTGCTGCTCACTTTCTCACATTGAATGCAGTGCTGCTCACTTTCTCACATTGAATACAGTGCTGCTCACTTTCTCACATCGAATGCAGTGCTGCTCAGATGCACAATGTAGTGCAGGCCATTACACTACTACAATGAATCTATTACAAAAGCAAATCAGCTATGAAACCTATGACATCTGTCATGGAAATGATAACATTAAAAAATAACATTGATATTATAAGAAAAGCAGATGCCATTTTATTTTTCTAATAACCAACAATTCTATTTTCCTATTTGGAAAAAGGGAAGCATTATTTCAGAACTGTTATACTGTCAGTTTGACAGAGCACTTACGAGCAGTCTGAACCATTAATCTTCAATGGCCAGTTTGTAATAGGCTGGACTTATGTTATCTTAAGATTTTCTGATTGTTTTTAGGATGCCACTGCTGGTTTAGAGTTTACTACACTGTAAGGTGAAAATTCAAAACCTTTATTGATCCTGGTATTTTATCAATATGTTATCTAATTTACACAAATCCCCCTCCACTGAACTAATATGTGTCACCGCACATACCTGGACTTATAACAGTGATCAAACCAAAACAAAACATTCTCAGTGTCTTAGATATTTCACCTTCAAGACAGAATACTACAAAGCTGTGCTAAACATGCATTTAAACTGCAGATAATTAACAGACAAAACCTACTGCATTAATTGCCCAACGGGTGCAAGTCTTCTACTCTTACAACGTAATGCTCCAAATATATACATACATCAACAAGTCATCTTTTTTAATGGGTAGTACTTTTCTATGTCTTCTCATATTTCAAGAAACTGCATTCAAAAACCTTACCTTTATGAAACAACAGCACTGCATAATAAGGACTTTGTTCTTATTTCAGGTCTCTGTACTGGTGTGCTTCAGGGAAGACAACCTAGCAATATACAGTGCTTGTGCACATTTATGCACAGGGCACAGCACGCATATTGCACAGATTTAGTGTAGTAGCTGTCCGTGAAAGTATGGCTTTATGAATTTGAAGTACAGAGATTGTTGAACATGCAAGATAAGTCCATTTGGTTGATAGCATACAAGTAGAACTGTAATAAATAAATCTATTTATTTGCAGTAGGTTGAGTTTTTAGGCCTTTTATATGGGTTTCACCAGTCTGTAGTGAAAAAATGGTGCCACAGTGATCTTTGCTGCACTGCCATTGCCAAGCTTGTAGATATGTGTTACTGAGTTTCTCTTCCATGGAAGGCAGCATACCGCATTATATGATGAGCTATGCGTCTTAATGTAAAACCTCATTGAATTATACCATTAATTATGATGTGACAGAGCTCATTTCAAGTTTCAGTCATAACAATAACTATAATACTTTCTCTTTAAAATATTCATTTTCATATCCTTACAGATCAAAAATATATGACCTGTATAAAATTTACTCCGGAGACTCTATCTTCTTTTTTGATCCCTAAGATATATAGGCATTCACAGAACTGCCTGGCTGACTTTTATCATTCACTATACATGCTTTCTTGGAGTATGTCACTATTTAAGATCATATTGTAAGAATGTCTTCTATTAAACATGTCACATATCATAGGAATAAAATAAGGAATATCTGATGACATGGCATTGTCTTAGGCTTGATTTCCTTTGTCATAATCATAAGTTATGGGATTCAGAGCAAGTCACGTAACCAGACAGTATTCCCAGTCTGTGCTACAAAAGACAAACTTCTTCCTAATAGGCTTATGTGGTTAACAATGAGATAAAATATGAACAAAATAGTACAGATTAGGCTTGTAATTAATTTTAACAAAATATAATATTATTCTGCTGAGTTTCTCTCCCTTCCATGAATTCTGAGTGACACCTTGAAACATACCTCTCAACCTCTTAGTGAAATAAATCTGGGCAAAACCTAAAATAATGTAGGAACAAAGGCACATTATAAGTATTGTTGTTATAAACTTAGAAAGTTGCTAGAATAACAGGATTTTGGGTTAGCATGCATTTTCTGAAGGAAATGATAGACTGAAACTCAAATGTGTGTAATTATTTAGTGACTGCAATCCTCAATGATTTGCCAGGAAACCACCAATTTTATGAGGAACAGACCAGAATTGTGAGGCAAAAATCTGGGCATTCTGTGAAAATCTGGACAGCTGAGAGGTATGTCTTGAAATTATTTGGCTGGCCACTGTCTTAAACCATTTAGTTAATATTTTAGCATAGAGTTTAATATCTGAAATAATTAAGTAGACTGGGTGATAACGTTTGAAAAAAGGTCTGTGTTAAGACCTCTGGATAAATATTTTTCAAGACTGATTAATATATTGTTCTGAAAGCCCTTTGTTTTGACTCTCATTAAATAATTTCTGAGGAACAGGAGTCAGCTGTAGTTTACATTTCTGCAAAATGAAGCATCCAATCTATCTGGCCACCTTATCTGGTTTTAAGGACTAATAACTAAAAAACTCCTCGGAGATGAGAAGAAGTCTATAGAGCTCCCACTATCTCATTTGGGACTTTAGGTTGAAATCTATCAAGAAACTATTTACATCAGTTAATTTAAAGTGGATATGGTACTGTACGCTTTGTAAAAAGCTGAAGTGTTTCTTGTGGTTTCCTATACAGTGAATCCCTTCCTTTAACAGGTATAAAAAGAAGTATACTCAAGTTTAAATATACTTGCAATATGCTTAGAATGCTCATTGGCACAGTCAGTGTGTTTGGCGGAAATGCTTTTCTAAAACAAATTTATTGGTTAGTAGCTTGTAGGGGGTTTAATTTACTTTGAGCTGAATCATTTTTTTCCTTCCAGTTCAGTAGTCAACCGCACTAATTCAGTTATTTTCTTAATTTTATATTTCTCTGGATCAGCTTTTTTAATAATCATGATCCTTCTTAATGAAACCTTAAATACCACCCATCTATTTTCATATGGTACATTACTGTCCATGATATTCTGCAAAGAAGATTCAATAATCTTAGGATCTCACAGTGAATTTTTTTATTTTTTTTATTAACCATGGGTTGAGTCCCCAGTTAAATTTAACATTTGTGGTTAGAGGAAATTTTATACAAAAATGTATTAGGGTGTGGTCATTCCAAGAAGCAGTGTTGTTGGCCTTGAACAATACTTAGAGGACTTGTACTTGGGAAATGGGGGGGGGGGTGAAATGGAGGTATGTGATTCAGCAATGTAGGGAAGGGGGTGAAGTTAAAACTTAATTACCTAATAGAGTGGCTATATCCTCAGGTTCTGTGTATGTAATATCATTTACTATTAGCTCTGTGCAGTGTTGGAAATTTTTTTCTGAGGTTTCTAACATATTTTAAAAGATTGATTTATGGCTGCCTTTTGCCTGACTGGCTATTTTTATCTCAAATCTAGCTTTGGCTTATTTGAATAGTTACAGTATGTGTTACGTTTAGCAGGAGTATTTTGACATCTTGAGAGTTAAATATATTAAATATATTATTTGCAAACAATGATTTTTTATTTTATTGTACAGCCTGTTAATATTTGATTTTCAACGTTAGAGGTTTACTTCTCAATTTGGCATTGTATTTACTTTGCAGGGGGACTCATTAATTTTAAACAGCTACTTGGTAACCAGCTAAGTTCATCACAATATTAGTACACTATCATTTGCTAGTTTTGTATTAGATTATTATAACCATCTAGTAAAAGTTGACCTAAGTGGTGCACAAGCAATGTTATATTTGCTATATATCTAGTGAGACGAGTGCAGATAGCACAGGTCTCTAAGTGACATTACCTGTTGTTCAAGGACTCTAAACCCTTCATACTGAACAACACAAAATCTATTCCTAAGCCTCCTACCTAAACTACATATTCTATTTTATCAGCCTCAACATGCTTGCTAAACTAACATCATTCTCAAGTCCAACTACTACTAATACTAAACCTTACTTATATCCATCACCTCACCCAGCCCAACTCCATAAGTCACACACCACTACTTCACTCAACCAGCTCACTCCCTTCAACTCACTCAAACTCATTTGTCTCAATCTCCCCTGCACTGTATCCCATAAAGACCCATCTATTTTTAACTACAAACTAAGCTCTACTTATAAACCCTTTAGCCCCTCTCTAACCTCCAATATCCACATAAACCCAACAACATACAAGATACAAACAAGACAATCCAAACACCCCACCAACATTATCCAACTCCTATCAACCATACTTCTATCAGGAGATATACACCCTAACCCAGGCCCAAACACCACTTACCCTACATCTAAATCCATCCTATTAGCTTCTCTAAATGCCCGAAGCATAGCTAACAAAATCCCCAATCTTCATGCCTGGCTTCACCACAACAAGCCTGACATCCTAGCTATTTCGGAAACCTGGTTAAAACCTCATATAAAAGATGCTGAAATAGTACCATCAAACTACTCTGTCATCAGAAAAGACAGGGTACAAGAAAAAGGTGGGGGAGTAGCTCTACTTTACTCATCCTCCCTATCCATTACTCCCTATAACAAACCCATTCCTCAATTCTCCAATGCAGAATTAGTTCTAGCTCCATTTTCTTTAAATAAACACAAACACATTTGCATAGCGTCACTTTACATCCCCCCTGGAGACAATATCTCAGTACTTGAGGATATCCTATCCTGGTTTTCTACCAATATCAGTAATGAAACTATTATTATGGGAGACACAAATATTAATTGGTCTTCCATTCATTCACCTACACACCGCCTAAACATCAACCTTTATAAGTACTCTCAGCTCATCAACCTCCCTACTAGGCCCTCTAAAGACTTCTCCAGTGGCAGTACCCTAGACTGGATCTTAGTCTCTCACCCCCACAACTACACTGGTAGTGGAACCCTTCCTGATTCCCTCAGTGACCACCTTCCCATTTTCACCAGACGTCTTCCATCTCCATTACAAGTAACCCATAATTACATCAGCACTCGCTATCTAAAAAACTTCAACCCAATAGCCTTCTCAGACTCCCTAAAATCAAAAAATTGGAACCCCCTAAAAACTCTACCCCTAGATAATGCTGTTGAACACTTCAATACAACTTTCCTAAAACTGCTGGATAGTTTTGCCCCCATAAAAAACAAAAGAATAAGAAACAAAACCACCCCCTGGCTAACAAAAAACACAAAAACTGCTATGCGACTCAGAGACAAAACATGGGCACATTACCAAAGAAACAAAACTCCCACCACCCTTAATGAATTCAAAACACTTCGCAATAGAGTTAAAAAGCTTATCACAATTGATAAACAGAATTATTTCTCCTTACTCCAAATCAACCACAAAACCAGTCCACAAAAATTCTGGAAAGGCATCACTACCCTCCTAAAACCTGGCTCAACAGAAAACCCAAGCCCAGACCCAAATGCACAAGATGTAGATCTGGCTACCCAATTCAACTCTCTTTTTATAGACTCTATTTCCAAACTAACCTCATCCTTCTCTAATAACACCTCACCCCCTACTTCTGCATCTTCCCTATCATCACCCCTTTCATCTCCAGCCTCCCAACTCCCATCATTCTCCCTAAAACCTATTCCTACTTCTACCATAAGAAAACTCCTTCAAAAGCTAAAACCATGCTCCAATGCCCCCGATAACATTCCATCATCCTTCCTCAGCATAGCTGGCCATTGCCTTCCCCATCAGCATCCTAATCAATTGCTCTATCCAAGAAGGTCTTGTACCAAAACTCTGGAAAAGGGCTTTCATCATTCCCTTGCACAAAGGAGGTAATAATAACAATATTACTAACCTCTTCTATATCAAAACTCCTAGAGAAATGTATCCATCTTCAACTCCTTCCCTATCTCTTAGATAATAACTTACTAACTTCCACACAACACGGATTCAGACCCAGTCACAGCACCATGATGGCCCTCCTTTCCTTCCTGGAAACTGTAAATAAAGACAGAGATTCTGGCTCCACTGTATCTACCCTCTTTCTTGACCTCTCTAAGGCCTTTGATACTATCTCTCACAACCTTCTCCTTACTAAACTATCTAACCTAAACCTATCCCCTTCCTCTCTCAATTGGTTCACCAGCTATCTCTCTAACAGACAACAAGCTGTCAAGTGGAAAAAAGCCATCTCCACTTTCCTTAACACACCCACTGGTGTCCCCCAAGGATCCATCTTGGGCCCTCTCCTTTTCAATATATTCATAAACGATTTCTTCCATTCAATTCCCCATGCTAAACTTATTCAATATGCAGATGATTCTACAATTATCTGTGCAGCCAGATCCATCCTCACTCTTTTAAAACTAACTCAAGATGCCTTCTCTACCACAGAACAGTGGATGAAGGACAATCATCTAGCACTCAATGCATCAAAAACCAAACTTATGGCATTTACCCCCTCAAAAACCACAACCTTTGATAGTAGACTATTCGCCATCACTAGCCAGAATAATACACCTCTCGAACTAGTATCTGAAACCAAACTACTAGGAGTCCAGATTGATGACCAGCTTAAATTCAAAAGCCACCTACTACTAAACATAAAAATACAACAAAACTCCAATTCCTCACTACAGCTACAAAGATCACTCTCGCTACTACATTTTTCATCCCCTCTCTCCTGTATGGTGCCCCTCTCCTAACAAACCTACAATCATCTCTCAAAACTAAACTGTCCTCCTGTTATAATAAAATTGCCAAATTTGCCACCAGCCACAAATCATCTACCCATCACTGTGCATCTCTGCACAAACTCAATTGGCTAGAGCTTCCTCACTATCTCTCATATACTCATCTCACTTTTACTCACAAACTAATTTTTCAACCCTCCCTCTGTCCCTCTCTCAACTCTACCTTTAAAATGCACATGCCACAAAGACTCCTAAGATCTAATAATCAAAACCTAATAGAGCTGTACAAACCCCTTCACTCTCCAGGACAAAACCTCCTATCCTATGCCCTGGCACGCATATGGAACTCACTTCCTCCCTCTATCCATATCACCACCAACCTCCCTGCCTTTAAAAAATCACTGCACTCACATTTAACATCCTCATGGGAATGCTCCTGCTCCCACCCTCATAGCCTATTCCCTACCTCCTACAAACAACTATATCATATATTACTAGACACCAAATTAAGCCAACTGTAACAACATCTTATCATTTGACAAATCCTACAATTCCACTCAAGAAACTATATATTTATACAACAGCAATGCTTGCTCTTATACAAAACTTAACCTAAGAATCTTTATTTCATCTGCTCATATCTTAGTTTTCCTACAAAATAAAACCCATAACTTATCACTGTAACTGCTTAACCTTTGTTTTGTTTTTTCTGTAACCCACAAATGACTGAAATTTTAAACTGCTGTAATCTTTTTGTTACCATTGTTTAAAGATTTGTCTCTAATCTACAAATGATTGAAATTGTAAACTAATGTAATCTTTTTGTAATCTTTGTTTTGGAGCTTTTCTCCCCAGGACTCCATTGAAAACGGGTGCTTATTGGCCCAATGGACTATCCTGGTAAACCAACTGCAAATAAATAAATAATAAATAAATCTGAAAAAAGAATAGATTAAGCTAAAAATATTGCCATCTAATTATAGCAGGCATTGTTTCTATATGTGTTTATTTAACATGGTCCCCTCGCAAAAAAACAAAACAAAACAAAAAAAAGCACTTAGCAGTAATCTAGGTAGCACTCAAGGTCACCAGGTAGCTGAATACGACAGTATAACCTAGCTCTCTGTCATCAGTTATTTAACATTTGTTCACCATAGGATAAACATAACTTCTGAAGCAACTGGTTTAAGTAAGAATGTATACCGTTAATATTTTCATATATCTGTGATATGTTTAAATTGGGGTGGGGTCTAGTCTAGCTCATGAAGGTAAAATCAATGAGATAGTCAAGGTAAATAGTTGTGCCAGTGTTTCAATGAAGTGTATACTGCAAACCTATGAAACTTCATATGTTTTAGTGACTTTTAATCAGTTCCATTCTACATCTGTTTGCAAAATTAATGCATTTGAAATCTTTTTCCAAGTGCTATTGACAGATAATAATTCAAAGCTCCTTTTCAGTATCGTAAGATATAAAGCAATGAGGTAGACAAAAAAACATACTGGGAGCCATTACTTGAATGGTTTATGACAGATTAGTGACATCTGCTAGTGATTTTCTGCCTTATAATCCATTCCATTCCATGAAAAAGTCACAGTTCTATGGTATGCCATCCTTAAACAAATATTTTTGTGGACTAATTTCTAAATGTCCTATATCATCTCCAATCTCATTTTCCATATTTCATGCAGGAGATCAGGAACAGTTTTCAATTTAAAGCCATTGTAGTCAATTGTATTAAACTTTTCCACCAGCTTCACTTAAAGTGCATCAGCTACATTCAAGAGTTTCACAAACACTGCTCATGGAGGTACGCAGTTCAGGTATGAAGGGCATAGTGGTCTGCATACTCAGTCTATTATATATCAGGGGAGAACTGAAACTGATCCTGACACTTGAATAAATGGGTCTACATCACTTCAGCAAAGATACAGTTCAGCGAAAGGCATTTCATTGGAAATGCTATTCATCTTAATCCGATCTTCTGCAGGTCTGCACCCCCCACATCCCCCGCTAATTATATATACCTTCAAGATCATACTACAGTGGGGAAAGGGCAAATTTCCCAATCCTCACTGTACCGCAGTCTCAGTATAATCAGTTTGACGAATGGCATGTTTGATGTAAGTGCACTAAAAATGCTGTTCGATTAACTGATTTTTCACTGAAGTGATATAGACCCAAATAAATATGTCATTGATTGTTGGTGAATATTTGTTTAAGTGCAATCTTCCCATAAATCACAAATAATAATTTTATCTGTACATAATCTACCTTCCAGTGACACGGTTGCTTCTTTAACCAGTTAAGCTGCCTCACTTGAAAAGGGTAACTTCTGAGGCATCATGGGATTATAAATATCTTCTAGAGCAGACAACTTATATTCAAGTTCATGAAAACATTTTTTCCAAGGCTAGTAGTGCTATTAGCAGCTTCAGCTACCACCAACAAGCTTTTGAAAGTAGTTTTAAGTGAAAAACAGCAATCTTAAAATAAATAAGACTAAATACCATGGCCACTGAGTTGAAAACCTTTAATGAAAAAATAAATACATAAAACTTATCGCTTTCATCCCTACACATATGGAACTTTATCAGAGCAATGCAACGTAACACAGTGGGAAGTTTTATAACCCCCTAAATGAAATAAAAACTCCACCTCCTCATAAAAGTGTTAATGAAAACCAATAATATGTTTATATCAAAATATGTAGAACTATAAAATAGCCACCCATATAAAAATAACCAATAAACAATAAAATAAGCAATTGTGTTACTCTAGTGGCTAGGTTTAAGCATACTAAAAACTGACTCATTCAACTAATTGCTTCTAGTTTAAGAAAACATCTCATAGAAATTTGATCATTTAACCTTTTTGGTCCTATGGCATTTATTCTCAATTGCCATTCTGTTTCTTTCTTTTCTAATTTAATTTTTAAGAGACCAACCCTCTGATCATATTCAATGACTTCTAATATAAAAAAGCCAAAACAATGTCCCTCATTATTCTGGACATGACTCCAGAGAGCATTTCTTGAATCTTGTTTCTTAATATCTCTTAAATGTTCATATATCCTAACTTTTATGTCCCTTTCAGTTTTTAATATGTAAAAATGAGATACATGCCTCACTTAGAGCAGTGTAGACCACCATTTCAGAGTTACAGTTACATTTCCTTGGGCACTTAATCAACCCAGATGTATACACTTTTACCATCAATGACTGATGAGCATTGCAAGGCAGTGTCCACATTTAGACATTCATCCATTATTGCCGTTGTTCATTCTGTAATTATTCATATGCTCTAAATATTTTTTGACATTCCAATCTCTTCTAAAAGTAATTCTAGGACCCGTTCCTATTTTTACTTGATCCATACCTCTTATTTCAAAAACCTTTCAGTTATTATTCAAAATATGTCTTATACCATCTGAATCACTGCTGAAAGTAAGAATACATCCCTTTTGGAAATTAATGTCCTTAAGTCTCAAGTTAGACATCTCTTGAATATCCATCCCTAATAATGCCTTATAGAAACGTTTTACCCTTTTCTTGCAAACTTCATTAAAAATATTTTCCAAAAAGAAGTCAGGGTGTCCTCTGTTGAGTAGCTTCAACTTTAGTTTTTCTCCTTCCACAAAAATATCTTTAATGTAGAGATCATTCTAGCCAATCTGACTAGTTTCCCTTTGACTAGAGATCTTTTTTGGTAAATTGGATGGTAACTGTCAAAACAAAGCAAAGTATTTGAGTAAGTAGGTTTTCTATAAAGGTTGCTTGTAAAACATTTATTAGCCCAATCAATGGTAATTTTGACATCTAGATAACATATTTGGTGGTGGGATGCAATTAAAGTAAATAACAAAATGGTCCAATTGTTTATGCATTAAAGAATTGATACAGTCTCTCTTCTATGTTCTTCTAAAACAGGACTATTTCATCCAAGAAACACCCATATAATATCCAGGCATCCTTAAATTCAGACTCATAAACAAAATGTCTTTCTCAGTGTGCTAAAAATGTTAGCAAAGATGGGGGCACACACTGCCCCCCATAGCTACACCAGTTTTTTGTTTGTAAATGCTTCCCTCAAATTATATGTAATTATTATCCAAATCTGCCTCCATCAAGGTTCTACGAGCTTCAGCATTACTAATATGCAATCTATCTTTCTGAACTCGCAAAACAAATCCACTTCATGGTGGTGAGGTATGGCCAAAAATAAATCAACAATATTTGTTGTTGCTAAAATCAAATTTTCAGAGTATAAATTGTTATTCACTTTCATCAAAAAAATCCCATGAGTCTTTAAAAATATAAGACTCTTCCAACAGTATATCTTTTAATTTCAAGTCTACATATTTGTCCATACCGTACATCTTAGACGCTTGTTGGTGGTGGCCGAAGCTGCTGGTAGTACTGCTTGAGTTGGTGGTTTTGCTTATTTCCTGATTTATTTCTTAAGGCTGTTGATGTATTCTTGAGTTCCATAACATCATTTTTATATTACACAAATCAATGCACACAAGGGAATAATGTCTTTTTCCATTCAAACAGCCACAATCAGATAAAATAGTTCACGGTGGGTGCCTTCAATGATTGTTATTCACAGCTACTAATTTTTTTGTAGCTGTAAATTATAGTATTATCTCCTTCCATGTGAACATAATCAATTGCTGATGGTGAGAGCGCTCTAGGGTACGTTTTGACAGATTTCTCATTCAGGAAATAACTAGTGGCCTTAACGGGTCCTTATTTTCACTTTTTACTTTTTTTTCAGAAGTGTTGGTTGCCTTCCTGTTTTTGGCATTCTTAGTACAAGGAATAATTTGCAATGCTTATCTTTTACAGGCAGAATACTCAGTTGAAGAAGAAAACAACAGGTTACCTGGTAGCAGTTTTGAGTACTAGTATAGTTGTTACCTTTATGGAAGTGGCTTGCTTAGGATCTCTAGAAACACAGTTGCCCCAGTGTACTCACTCAAGATACATTCCGAATGAAGCCGTTACGAAAACATGCTAGCTGGCATAGCATCTCACTCAAATGGAATCTTTTTATTAAGGGCAGAGCCATTCATATTTGCTACTCAACGGAGTCAGATTTTTTCATCCTCCAAATGGAATACCATTACTACACTGTTTAAATTACCTCTGACAGTGAACAAATGTTGAGCTCTAGTGTTCCTTTAGGTCAGTGCTATACCATATAACTCATTTCAGTAGTTTTTAATGTTGCCTGTTCACCTAGATAATTTGTTGCATGTTGCTATAGCCCAGCTGGCTCAAGGGTCCCTTTTCATTGTAGTCCTGTGGAGACAAGCTCAACAAAAAGGCAAAGTCAAACAACATCCAATGAGATAAAGATAAAACTAGAGTAGTAAGTAGTGAGGCAGTGAGAGGAAAGAATAAAGCACTACAGCAAAATGAAAAACCTAACTTACAGTAGGTTATAAATATAGTTATAGTAAATTGATGGTAGAAGTGAACTGAAACAAGGGTAGCAGTAAAAAACTAGTTTAAACATATTCATGTGTCTATTGTTGAGGACCACATGACCATGAGTTTGAAGGCATGGAGGAAGTTGTTTCGTTGGAGGCTTAAGGAGATATGACCAGGAATGAAGGAATTACAGGCTGGAAAATATGAGGGGGAATTTTTTGGGTTGAGAATAGAAGGAAGACTTAGAATGTAGGAGGGATGTGGGAGAGACAGGTTTTAATACATTTTCAGGTATTACGGGATCGTATACAAGATGAAGATGAGTGAGTTTTTGGTTTCTGCAGGAAGGGAGCATGGTGAGATTTCCTTTCATTTGTGGGAAGAGTGAGTTCCACAGATTAGAAACATGATGGGAGTAAACAAGTCTGGATATTAAAATTTCAGCAGAAATGCTTTTACAAGATGACTCTAAACATTCTCCAACTTACTATACCATTACCATCACGCTGACTCCCCACCCAAACTCATCTTTATTTATTTTCTTTGTGCATGGGATAGTTCTCATTTGTCACATCTTAAGAGAGTTCTTAACCAAATGTGAGTGTGTATAGGCCTTGAGAATCAAAATAAGCTGCATTGCAAGTTAACATTATATTTACTGGAGAAAGGGTATATACCATGGTACGTTTAAATAAAAGCCTCACACAAGCTAAACTGGGAATTGCGCGTATCAGCAGTGATAAACTGCATTCAAAAATGTTTACAAAAGAGCAATTTGCTGTTAGAGGTACTATACAGATACTCAAATTAATTTCTTTGCATTCTGCACACAACTACTCAGGAAAAGGCCCCGCATGCTGTCTGTTTAAATTCTTTACAGCTGCCAGTGTAAAATCTCCGGAGAGCACTGTTATCAAATGCACAAGTGCCTACATTTTGACAGAAAATACAGTTATGTCTTAAAAGTAATTAATTGAGCATGGCCAATATGTTAATGTCCAGACTCAAAACAGTGTGATTCCTTTTGGTATGCAAAACAGGAAGGCAAGGTAGAGTGTAGCTAATGCAATATGTGCCAATACATGAAGATTTAAAAAAACTCATACATAAGTAAACATGGTATTGCTTTAATACTAAAATATTATTTGCAAGTTACTTTCAGTTATGAAGAATTCATATCAAACAGATGACTCATTGTTTAGGAATTCAGAGAAAGGGGTGGCACATAAATATAATAATATAGTCTATTAGCTCAGCATTTTGAGGAGCACATTGTTCTGATGAGTGCAGTTTTACTTTCTGCATTGTTACATATGAACATGTGAGATGCAGATCGTAATCAGTAGTTACTTTATTTGAAAGTTATTTTCATATTTAAATTTGACACTTATTTTGAAGAATTGTTGTCTTATAATTATCTGGAAATATCTTACTTAGATTACATGTTTCATGAGTGCTTTTAAATGTAATTTTAGAAATAATGTTACTAGACATACAAAATGCCTCCCACTAAAAATGAAAAGAGATAAATTATAATTAGAAGTCTATACATTTCTAGGGATCAACATCTATCAGTTACCTCAGTGACCTGTTGTTTAAACAGCTTCTACTTCCTATACCTGAACCACAAATAATGGTATAGAAATAACTATTAAACATTTCTGTCAGCATCAGTTGTAACACCACCTTTGCAGGGAGCACACTGTAAGTGTGGACATCCTATGTCATATATCTGTCACAGGTCACATTAACTACATTATTATGTATTTTCTAATAGAGAAACAATCGCATGCTATGCTGCACAAAAGCAGACTGATGAAGAGACAAGACTGCTGTTAACGATGATGCCATTCCTCTCATTTTCATGACACAGTCTTTGGACAGTGGCACACAGGTGAAAAGTGTACTAGCATGACTTCCTAACCCACAGCAGGTGGACAACCAAATAGCTCAACACTTATTTCTTGAATCTCTGGATAAACAACCTTTTTTGAGGTAGCAGTACCCACTGTTGCACCTGTACACAGGGGTGATAAGTGACGACATCTCTTACAGGTAGCTCTGAAGGCACACACAGACTTGTATGCCCAGCTGCAGATATGCTATGACATAGTTCAGGTACAGGCTACTGCCTCTGAGAGTGAGGTAGAAATGGTTACAGTGCTATCATGGTGCACATGAGGAAATTCACCAGTACATGGAAATGGTAGAGGCCAAAGACAATGCCATGATGATCTTTATGTGCAGTATGGTTGCACACATGGCATCCATGGCAGCCTCCATCCACTCACTAATAAGGACTTACCAGACACACACTGGGACAGAGATGGTCATGGAGGAGGGTGTATCTACATGCATAGTGGATGATTTTGCCAGATAACACATATATCCCAAGAAAGTGCATGCAATCATGTATCTTCCCCAATGAAGAAGACAGTTAGGATTCGTCAGACTTGTACATCATGTAGTGGAACTACTCAGTCTATGTCCTAAGTAGTCTGAGTTCAATATCAAGAAGTTGCCTTTAATCCAGCAGATCCCATTACTGGAGTAACTTAGTGATAAGCTTGCATGCTAGCACCTGTTCGCTATCTCTGGGTCCCTCCCCAACACTAGCTTACATGGACTTTGTGTACAACACCTTCAAAATTTGAATGAAAATTTAAGAATGTATAATACAGAAGATACTCACTAACATGACAATTTGTAAACATGTATAGATGACATCATATCCCATCTGCTCAACATGAGTGATGCCATATTTACTTTGTGTTCTTGAAAGAAATTAAAAAGATAGAAAAAAGAACTGCTGTAGCAATGGCATATTTCATGATGGAAAACAAACTACATTTCTTTAATAAGTGCATACAATTTCAGTAATACATCAGTAAATTAATCAGACTATAGCTCTAACTTAGGTTCATAGGAGTTTACTAGGCTAATGGTCACAAAGGCCTTTTTAAGCCTAGCCATGCATCCCAAATCTCTGACGAGTTCTGATACCCTTGATAAGTGTAAGCATGGGCCTGGGAGATGAACCATTTACAGGTTACCCGTTTGCATCAGAGACATAGGTGCCAAACCAGGGATGAATTTCTGGATTCCCATTCAATTGTCCAAATTTCACTTGAATTGGTTTAGGGGGGAACTCTGCTTCACATGGATGGGGAGTCTGTTCCATAGACAGGGTAGTCTCTGGGATACATACCTATCTCTCCAGCAGGTCCTATTTATATCACAGGCAAGGTTTAAGTCTTCAGAATGGGTAATTCTGGTACTGTTTGTTTTGTGGATATGCAGGAAGTCCATCAGAGTGGAGTCTGACAATGCCCTGTATGCCATGCATAGATTTCCCCTTAAAAACCTGTAGGAGACAGAATACAGGGATAGGGCCTTGAGGTGGTCTGCATAGGACATATTACTTATGCCCTGTATTCTTTTAGTGAGTAACCTCTGTGGACATTCCAATTGTTGGATATGCCTGGTTCAGTACATACCAAAGGGGGCCTTCTACTCAATGATAGGTCTGATGAATGCAGAATACAGTGGAAGAATAACTTCCTTGGACCTAGATGCCATACCTTTGTTTATAAGTTGCACAACACAGAAGGATTTCCTCACCACTGTAGACACATGATGATCAAAGGCTAGATTACTATCTATGTGTGTCCCTATGTCCCTGACTACTGTGTCAGCTCTAAGAGGTGTGTTGTCAAGATGATAGTTACCAGGGATGGATGACTTCCCAAAGGATACTATTATGCATTTCTTGGCATTTAGTTTTAGTCCATGACTCTGACACCAGTTGTCTGCCTGTCTCAACCCCTCCTGGAGAACATTTGTGTCACTGTGAGATTCAATGACAGCTCCTAATTTGCTATCATCTGCAAATTAGTTAGCCTGAGACCACTGACATTCACCTTAACTTCTGAGAAGTAAATGAGAAAAAGGAGTAGTCCAAGAACTGATCCCTGAGGGACTCCACTTGTTACTGGCCTCTTTGTAGAGGTGGACTCCCCAACTCTAACTTCCTGGGTCATGTCTGTGAGCCAGTTGGCTATCCACCGAGTGACATACGGGATTGTACCTAACCTCTTGAGTTTGTCAACAATGCCCGCATGGGCTATTGTGTCAAATGCCTTGGCCAGGTCAAGGTAGGCAGTGTGAATGATTTTGCCCTCATCCATTGCTTTGGTGACCTTCTCAAAGAAGTCCACCAGGTTGAGTAGGCATGATCTGCCCTTTACGAAACCAAACTGGGTTGGGTCCAGTGTCTGGAGGTTTACTATATCTCTATTGATCATCTCCATACTTTTGACAAAATGCTTGCCTCTTTTGCAGGTTTATGTAAAGTCTACCAATAAAACTACTAGCATGTGTAGCACTGACCACTGTAGAAATGATGACAGCTAATGACATCTGAACACATAATTTGCATATGATATGAGTAGAAATGCTTGCTGTACAGTGAAAGCTAACATGCACCTCTCAGCATAGCCCATCATTAACACTGCATGCACCAGGTCTTATCTTTGAACTTTACACTGTCATGTAGTGAATATTGTGGCCTATAGTTGTAGAATAGATATCACCATATTGTTATGCAGCTGTGTACCATATATGAGTCTGGTGCAGGGGTTGTTATGATGCTGCCATCAGCTGACTACCATCGCTACTGTCACTGGTGTGACAAATGACAGAGGGAGCTGAACTGTCACTATTAGTAGCTGACTGTATCAGTTTCACACCAAACTGACACATGACCATGCTATGCAGAATGCAACAGACTGTAAACACTCTGCATGCAGTACCAGGCTCATAATAGAGGGCCCCCTGACTCATCCAGGCAACAGAAACTTGGCTTTGATCAAAAAGTGACTGAATCTCAGAAGGTAGAAGACAGCATAATTTATATAAGTAAGGCACCGGTTTTCATAAATTTTTTATTTGTAACTTATTATTCCCTCATTTGCATAAGACTTTCTAAATCACTTTCTGTTGCTCTTAAGCCCAGCTGATGTCTCTGAATTGCCCCTCACTTGCCCTTTGCATGACCAGTGAAAATACACACTGCACATAACAGTAGTATCTATAAATATCACCCTGCACCTTTCCTCTTCTGAGAAGTGGTATAACCTCCAAGTTGGCAGTTAGTTGGGTATATGGGTACACCTACTTGCATCAGTGGAGCAGGTGTGCTTCCTTCTCATGTACACACATTTAAGTAAATTCTTATTTCTTCATAACATGCTTTCTTACACTTGATTATGTTAGCCCTACCATAAAGTATGTACATTTTAAATACAATGCATGCATTCAGCACTACCATATTACACTGCATATTACCATTAATTTGACTTTCCGTTCCGTTAAGTGAATAGTGCATTCTCTTTTTCTCTGCCTGTCACAGTAATTTATACTAGTTTATTTAAGAGTTACTCATTTCATCAGTTTCTAACTCAAATGAAGGTACTAAATTCTTCAACAGTTTCACTCCTTTACAGCTTGTCTGCATTAGGAACCAAGAAATGCATCTGTCATTAATCTGTAATATAGTATATCTTAAATTATTAATCAGTGACTTAATCTCTTTATCTGGAGCTAAGGTAACATGTATTAAATAGTAAGAACATTCACAAATGTGCAACTGCTGAACTTTATGTGTAATGTGCTTCACTGAGAAATGTATTGATGACATTTATCTTCAGTCTATTATTTTAGATCAATTACTGGCTCGTTCTATCAAAATAGAGAGCATCTACTAGAATAATTTAAATTTAGTATTAAATGTCAGTACTGCCTGGTAAACATCTAGTAATCAAGTCGTCAATGGTTTTTTGATATTTACAGCCTCCATATGTTACTAAATTTGAACTTTGGAGAATTTATGGTTGGTTTATTCTGTTAATCGTGAAACATTCTTGTTCAGATATGGAGATTCCAGTTGGATGGTCTTATTGGTGATGGTGTGATGGATGCCTCCTGGCACATCAATAGCTGGAGTCCTCACAAGAGGTTTCTTCAGTGTACAGTGGGCAGGCTTCATGTTCAACACAAAGTATGCCTGTTATGGTGGCAGAGGCTTTGCAAGAGAAGGAAATTCTTGTCCTCCTCTACTTGAATAATTGTCTCACAGAAGGTCTCCTTGTTACCATTCTTGGGAATACCTTAGTTAAAAGTGCTTGGTATTTCCATAAATTGAGAGAACTGTTCTATGATCCTCCCTCAGAAAACTGGTTTCACTGAGGCAAAAGTGGAACTCCTCAATGTCAGTTGGTTCCTGACCATAGGAAGACTCAGGAAATCATGACAGTGGTAACCTGGGCAAGAGCACAGAGGAAAGTCCAAGCTTAGTCCCTTCTGCATCTTTTGGGCCTTATAGTGGCCACAGTTTTCATGGTGCCATTCATATACCTGCAAAGTGTCAGATGTGTTTAGTGAGTGTTTAATGTCAGTGGGTACAGAACCATCACATTCAAATGGCCTTGTTAATGTCTGACTCATCGCTCCACTCTAAAATGGTGGATGATTCCCACTAATCTGACTGTGTGGGTTTTCCTGTCAGGAGAATGTATTATGCAGAAGTGTTAGATGGATTTATCCAAACAAAATTGTTTTACGCATTATTGCTACCTTGATATGAAATTAAGATAGGAAAGCATAGCTGTGTTTTGTTGATTGTTAGAATGAATAAGGCATTGTTAAAAGTAGTATTATTAGGCTTCAATATGAATATGACAGTGATAAAAGTAACATTGTTTGAGACACATGAATAGAAGGGTTGTTAGGTACATAATACTATATGGCTATATAAGTAGAGATAGGGAACCATAGCTGCTTTCTGCTTATAAGAATCCTTTATTTGTCTGGTAGAGCAGGTAGTGCTCATTATGTTACTGCATAATTCCACTTACAAAGTATAGAATAAGTTTCTAGAATAGTGGTGGGCTTTGAACTGTCATCTGGATAGGGAAAAAAGTTTATTGGACGATGTAACAGTCAGCTAACTAAAAATAATGGCATGACTTTGGCCACATGTATGCCCACAAACATTTTGTTGTAGCAAGTCAGACAGTGTGTTTTTCAGTAATGGGAAGAAATTGGACTGTGTGGAGGAAACCCACAAAAATATGAAAGAAATGCAAACTCTGTACAGTGACCAGAGGTCAGAACTGAACCCCAGAACCTGGAGAAAGGAAAAATATGCTGTACTACTGAGCCACCATACTGCCCAAAGTGCTTTTACTTTGACTATGAAAATGTCACCGATCAAGGATTGAATTTTCTACATCAGCTTAATGAATATAAATGGCTAAATCTATAAATCATAAAAATAGTGACAGATTAAACATAAAAATCTCTATGTGACATTATAGAGTGACACATCAGACAGCTTTACATTAAATATCAGTTTAATACTTATAAACCATATCAAAAGCCAAACTGTCCAAAATAACTTTCTAGGTATGCAAAAAAGAATTAGCTTAAATATAGATAAAAGAACACATGAAAGACCCAGTTGTAGGATATGATTATTAATCGATTATTAAAATTTTGTTGCAAAACACTGCCATCTATGTCTGAGACTTAGTCAGAAGATGTAATGAGGTCTCAGGAGTGGGCAACAGGACTTGCAATGAAACTTAAATGAAGGCTCAGTACTCAGCTTCTTCAGCTGGGTCTTGGGTGGGTGTTTTTCATCTAAACTGATAAAACATGAGTTTTCATGATGTATGCAAGAGCAACTCTTGGTAAACCCAAATTAAATGTAAAAGTCATACAGAAATAGGTTTATAAATAAGTTTACAACTTGATTGCATAAAAAAGCAGAATATCTTCAGCTTCTCGAACTGAACAGGAGAATAGTCTGCAATCTGATCTGAAATCTAATGTCTGTCTTATGGAAATGATAGTCAAACCAGGAAAGTTTTTGCCTATCTAATGTTATACCCATTGGTAAGTCTGGACAAATTCAGAATGTAGTATTCTTCCAACTGGAAATACTTATCCCTGATTTACATTAAGGATACTTTCTTCACTCTAAAAACACAGTGGGTTAACAAAGAATGGGCACAGAATGTCCTTTATATGGGGATCGGTCTTAAAGATTGGAGTGAGCAGCTTGATCTTGAGTGTATCTTAGGTTAGCCAGCTACTTCATCTATAATGTACTGGGCTACCATAAACAGATTAGCCTCATTCCTATATCTATTAATACTCTGGCAACAGCGTTATTTGTACAAGACTGTGCATCCACTTTCTTTTTCATTTAAAAGGAACATATCTTTAGAGCCAACATTAGTATAATTTGTCATTTGCAATTTTCTGACTTATTGCTTGTTTACCAAAGCTGCTTTACTGTCTTACTTATACATCCAGAGTACCTCTAGTGTTTACCATTGCTCCATGTTTTTCAGTTTACTGTTCTTTCATGTGGAGATGTACCTATTTGGTTCCTCTGCTTCAAAGATTTGTCATTGATTATAATGTACCTTTATAATTTATTGTCAGATCAAATTATTTTTAACTCTATTATCAAGTATCTATACTTATAACCTTACCCTAATATAACTTACATGACTGGTCAAAGACAGACTATCTCAAATGTAGCTTAAATGTTGTAATGATCCCATACAGTTTGTTATGTGCAGTATAATGTTAGCCACAGTTCTGTTCACAGAAAAAACATTATGATACTTTTACATTCTGTGTCAATAAGCTTGCCCTCCTGTGTATTTATTTATTTATCCTTTGTTCAGTGGGTTAGTTTTACTAGGCTAGTAGTCTATTTTCAGGGCAGACCGAAGGAGATATTTATACAGTTAGGGGAAATTTGGCCAGGGCATCAACGACTTTCCCCTACTCTTTTGACAGGTGCCATGGGATCTTCTACATCCCAAAGAGCTACCCCCAACTCAAGGAGGGGGGCCTCGGTTTAATGCCTTATCCAAAGGATGGCAAATTCAGGTGTGCAGCAACCCCCTATGCTACACTGTAGTGTTAGCAATCAATTTATGTGGTGTGAGAATAGAAACAACTGCCTTCTGCAACAAAGGTAATCAATCTACCTGGTGTGAGAATAGAACACACTGCCTTCTGCACCAATGGCAAGTGTGTTACCTGTGGTACTACTGACACTTGTATACAATGGGTCATCCCCAAATAACCTTTTATTTTAACTTCTAGACATTTCTTTAGGCCTAAGTTTAGCCCTCCTAAGACATTCTTAGGTAAAAAGATAAATACATTTCGAAAATGAAACATATTGATAATTGCTGGCCTGATATGCACAAAGTGAGATCTCCTGTCTGTGCTCTCTGTCATAATGTCTGATAAGCAGCACAAGTGTAGGAGTGGTCAGGGGTGGACAATTGGAGTGTCCAGTTTCCCCTCACACAGGAGACTGGCATTTTTTTGTGCTGTTTGTCAATCCCCCCAATAGTAGCCGAGGACTTGCAGTAACCAGGCAATCGAGGAGGTGCGGTGTGGTAACATAATTCTATATGTCAAGGAAGGGGCAATTAAAAGGCAGTCTTTAATAAAAACAATCTCTAACTCTGTAGTGTGATGGTCTCAAGGGATCACTGTGCAATGTCCGTTCCTGAAGGAACAAAATAAGGCAATGAGCAGAAAAGGGAGGCTTGAGGTCAGCAAGGCGGGGGCCAGAGTATGTAGAATGGAAAGCTCAGGGATACTTTTATAAAATCTGAGAGCATGCAGTTATTTCCATATAGTGTTCATGGGTTGAAGAAAAAAAGCAAAAAAGAAATGCAGAGCCAGCATACCATGACAGAAAGGTTTATTAATAAAAATAATAATAAACCTTTCTGTCACGGTTTGCTGGCTCTGCATTTCTTTTTTTGGTTCAAGGACTTTTTGGAGCCGTGCAGCTACCATACTTGCAGAGGCTCATCTTCCTTTGAAGAAAAAACATCAACATTTCATTTGATAAACTTAAGTGTACCAAAAGAAGAGTAGATTAAGATAATTTCTGACCTTTACTATTGCATTAGGCAGAAAAAAAGCAAAGTGGGTCATAAATCCCTCAGCTGATGGCACCTAATGTATTTTTGTCATATGTTTCATTTCTTTTAAGAGAACATATATAATTCAAAGCATAAACCCTCATATGAGTTTTCTGTGAATGTATTCACACCTGAAGAAACATGGGACAGCACATTTAAATTTATCCATAGTTCTTAATTTTAACTATAGAAAAGAGAGAACAAAACTGCACCGAATCCAGAATGATACCTAAAATGGTACACTTCAAAAAGACAGCTTGCAGCTGCAATGCTAAAAGCACTGCCTTGTCATTTACATCACTTAGATAATGAAGTTAGGATACTGGTAATATGAACATTGTGGAATAATTTTCAAACACATTTTAGTGCATTTCACTAAAAGCTTCTATGGTAACATTTCAGCTGTTTCCTCCTTTGTCAGGTTATTTCACACTTTCAAAACATTCTTCTGAAGTACTATGTTAGGACTTTTTTATCACTAATAAAGTTCTAATTCTCTAATTAAAGCTTTCACCTAACATGAAAGTAACCTTAATTGCAAAAAGTTGTTAAGGTAAATTAGCAGAATGCCCCTGACAGCTGAGAGACTGAAAGGTAATGAGTTTTATTAACTCTCGTAATGTCTGCTTCCTTGTGCTGCATCAAACTATTGGATGCCCACTCCCCAAAGAGCTACTTACAAAAGTAAGCAAGTCAATGGATAATTGATCAGTGAAAGGTTCCCTGCTTCCACTCACTGGCTCAGTAGCATGAAAAATAGCTACAAGGCAGCTTAAGCCAATACAAACAGCTGCAAATAAAACATAGGCTGAATTCACTGGAAAGAAAACCTTAGAATTGTTTTTCACCCTTTGCTTTCTGTATATTCTTTAACTCAGAAGGAAATGTTGATCTTGTAAAACAATTTCAGAAATTAAAACAAGCCCAAAGCACACTTTTACACTGCATGCCTGATAACGCAAGATGACCATTAGGGGAGAAATATGAAACGCAAAGCAGGGAAGCCAAATCTTCTTTTACATATATTTGAATTGTACTTCTAAGCTGTAGATGATTATAAGAAAATATGCTAAAACATAAACTGTTTTCCTCAAAACATAAGTTGTGTGTCACATGATAATTTGTAGACAAAACAGGATTTAGTTGTATCAACTCTTTTCTCTTACACACTGAATTTATTCCAACTGTATATGTATTAGTGCTTCACTTGTGTGTTTTGGGAGAGGGGCATTTTTGGGCTTCAAGTACCCTCAGCAGGCTGATAATCCTTGTTCTTCTTACCTCCACCTTAAGGTACATTTTTCCTTGTAAAGGTTGGCAATGGGAAAGCATTTCTCTGCACTCTTTTCAGTGTAAAGTCAAAGGGACTCGTGATCAAGTTCAACTTCCTGACGCCAGGTTCCTATTACTTGATTGAAGTTTTGAAACTTCGAACACGACAATATTGAACTTGTCTGTTCGAAGTTTCAAAACTTCAAACAAGGAAAAAAAATAAAAAAACAACATGCAACAGTAAACTAACTGTTGCAAGCGGGGGGACAAGCCCCCCTGCACACCCACACCCCCTGCTCTTTAAATATACCAACTCCAAGATCGCACTACAGTGCAGTAAGGGGAAATATTCCCTTTCCACACTACAGTGCAGTCTCGGAGTTGGTATATTTAAAGAGCGGAGGGAGTGGGGGGTGCAGGGGGGGCTTGCCCCCCTGCTTGCAAGGGTTTGTTTTACTTGTAAGTTTTTTTTTTTTTTTGACGTGTTTGAACTTCTGCAAGTTTGACTATATGGTTTCGACCATATAGGGTTTGAACTTCTTAAAGTTCGATCGTAATAGGAACCCTAGATGCCGAGCTCCTCAGTTTCTTTTTTTATTGGAAATCGCTCCAGTCCATCTTCTAAGTGTGCACGTGATGGGCAGTCACTGCAATGTGTGTGGTCTTTTCTCTTTTTCCAGTGTTTGTGAAACTGTGGAGTTTGTATATCAAAAGTCAGGGGTATGGAGGTGGAGGGGCTTAGCCTCTACAAAAACACTTACTTTAGCATTTTTTGTGGGGTTGAATTCCTGACAGGTTGAACTTGGTGAGTTGAGACCTCATTAAATTGACCAACTGGGACTCATCAATGAAGCATTGAGAAAGTATGAGCGTCAATCTCTTCAGGGAAAAGAGCTGTTGAAATGTGCCGTATTCTTGTGAATAGAATCTTACTAAGCTTTATTTTGACATCGTGGCACTGCTAACTGGATTCCAGCAAAAATAGGCCACAAGGAGATTGAATGCATGACGTTTTTTCTGTGGTGGAAACTGTATTAAAGCATAATTGCTGATGGCACTTTGTGTCCTCATGGAAAATAGTTTTCTCAAATTAATTTTAAAATAACTTTTATGGTTACAGATAGCACATGACCCATTGATCCAGTCACATTACATAAACCAAACTACATCTTCTGGAACTACAGAGTTTTGTAGACCTTCACTAACTCAATTGTAGACCTTCACTAACTCAACTTGAAGTAATATAGTCAACAGGCTACCATATGACAAATCACTTTTGGAAACCATGAGGCATCTCTGATGAGCTGGTTATATATGTTTTAAAAGAAGGCATTACTGCTATTCTGACAGTCTGCAGAGACAGCTGTCTGCTATCCATAAATATAAGCCAAGACTTGCAAAAATGTATCCTTGGAAAATAATGCTTGCACATCTGCAGCAAATGAAGTTACTGTATCAGAGACAGGGAAAGACAGACAGACAGATGGATGGATAGAAGAAGAAATAATCTGGTACTTACTGCACAGGCCAGCATTCCCTACATCATTTTAGCTGTGACTCAGAATACACTATGGAAGATGTTATTTCTGGTCTGGGCAAGATCGCCTATGAAAAGAGAAAAGATGGCATGGAGCTGAAAGATGCCAAGTCATGTTGTTCAGAAATGAAATAATCTCATAGTTGGTTACAGTGAGGGTCTGCTTGCTATGAGCTGAAAGTATATTATTCCCACAGAGAATGACTTCAATGTGGAATGGTCTGAATGGTCTCGGTTCAAGGAAGTACATCTCTTTAGAACTGTAATCGTATGCTGCAGGCTACATGCCTAAGTATGGTGCATAACTAAATAGTGTCTGTTGTTCCAATAATTCAGCTATCTATGCCCACAATGGTGTCAAGCTACAAATACAGAATTTTTTTTTGCATCCGCCATCACATAGCTTCCAGTTGAATATCTGCTGCTTTCATACCCCTCAATCTCATACTGCAAGAAATGTGGACAACACCTGAAAAAATGGGGAGACAAAGGCCCCAAAATAGGGACACATTTTAAATATTGCTCTTATAAACTTAGAATGTTACTAGAGTAACAATATTTGTGTTACAATACATTTTCTGAAGGCTATAAAGTCTGAAACTCAAATGAGTGACATTATTTATTGAATTTAATCCTTAAATCATCCTAGTGATTTGTCAAAAACACACAATTTTTATGAGGCACAGACCAAAAATATGAGGCAAAAATCTGGACATTCTGCGAAAATCTGTACTTTCTGGCCTTACTGTTGCTAACTTTAGTGTCCATAGTATTATACCCCTGTGGTTAGGATGGCCCTGCCTGTAAGAGGGTTGGAAGGGAAATGAGGAATGGTGGAGCAGGGCATCTAGCAGTGTTATATATGCTGTCACAGAAGCACAAGATTTCTGGTGAAAAAATCTTAATTGGGAGGTGTTGCTGAAATCACATACATCACCACACATAACATTAGTCAACACCAGCCCTCCCCTCTAATGAGGAATTTAATGTCTGTCTGTCTTGCTATCCCTACATAATTTATCAACCTGGCGAGTGCCAGCTCACAGACAGAAGTCCTACTCCCTTGTAAAATGGGGGAACCAACAAAATGCTGCAACATCCCAACCCCACTCTCCTTGGTCCCTACAGAGAGCCAGCCTGTCACTGATCTTGGATCATCTGGGTGTTAAATAGAGCTTCACTGCTCTATCCCATAGAGCAGGGTATATATTTTTTTCTTTTTTATGCTAAAAATGCATCACTGTAATCTAGCCACAGTGACAACATATGTTGTCTTTGTTTAAATACTTACACTCTCAGAATGTACTTCATGTATGGTATTCCACTGGAATAATACTCTGTCTGCTTTAATATTTATAGAGCTGTTACTTGGTAGTAGACTTATGCTATGTATCTGTTGATTATATTTTGCAACTTTTGTAATAATTGTTACTTTTCCGGATCTTCTCTTCTCAGGTCTCCAGGGAAAATGGACACCTGGCTGTGCTGGACTAACCTGGTTAACAAATTTCAGTAAATAAAACAATAAATAAATAAATATGCAAGCATTCCAATTTCTACAATCAGAAAATATCATCAGATCTGTAATGCACTGCATAAATAGAATCAAATGAAAATTAAGTTAGCTGCCCATAAGGTGTATTGTGTTTGACATTTTACTGTCTGTAGACTGCACTCAGTCTGAATTACTAGTGTTTAACTGTATTTAATTTGCATTACCTCTTTCTTATTTCCTAAGACCATGTCATTATACTTAAACAGAATTCTATATGCCTTGAACAGCTTATTTAATTCTTGCTCCTTAATTATATAAGTATGTGAAATAGTTGAAATGCACAATGAGAGAAGAAACTCTGAGGTCCATGCAATGGCATTAAAACTAGCTTCCATTTATAGGCACATAGCCATTATGCACTCCAGCTTCCCCATTTTTCTCTTGGTAGTAGTATCAATAAACCCCCATGCTTTAATCAGATGTGCTTGAAACTTGCTGTTGTGACTGATTCAGACTTCAATACCTTGCCAGGTAACTTGTATACTTTTACCACCCCTTCTGTAAAGAAATGCTTCCTCTGGAACTCATTTTCTCTTTTGTTGATATTTTTGCACTCAGCTCACTGTTTCACCCATATTTTATCCCATTTAGCTTTTTCATTTCCTTCTAGAGATTCTGTTGTCTAAGATGTTCCAAGATCTGTTTTTTAGCCTTCCATTTAGTATTGTCTGATTCCACTTTCTCATACTATAAACCTGTTGCAGAGCTTTGTTTCAATTATTGTTGATGCTGGTGAGAATAGTATTCAGTTATTTAATGGTGTCATTAAGAGTTGAACTGGAGGTATTTGTAGGTTTAACCTTAGCACAGAGTTGGATAAGTGTTGACAATGGACAGAAACATGATAAACTGTGCATGCAGTACAGACAGACTTGTTTGCTAGAAATGGGGAAGGATAAAATGATCTTAACAATTGTGAATACTCTGAAATGTAATCACTCTTTGCAATGTAAGAAGGCAGGATTGAGAGGTAATTGGCTGTCTCTATATATATATATATATATATATATATATATATATATATATATATATATATTCCTAGGTTTCGCACTTTAGGAACAGCATAGTTACTCAGTTGTTAAAGTTTATGCTTCATAATAATAGGGTCTTGTCACTGTCTATGCGGTGTTATATGTTCTTCCCATGTCTTAGAGAGTTTTTTCCTGATGCAGCAGTTTCATCACCCTTTCAAAAAGTATAACAATTAATTACTGCATGGTGTCCATATGCATTGCATTGCATTTATTCTTGCTCCTCTGGTCTGCCTCATGGCTGAAAAGGGTTCGAGAAGGACCAGTTCACTAACCCACATAAACAAACAATCCAAGGAATTGAAGCTCTGCTATCCTTATTTCATTCTCTTCATCAGCTCTTATGTGGCCATACAGAGAATATGATGCACAACTCTTAGAGCTGTGAAGAAAGAGACATTTCATGATGTTTTTATGGGCAGAGCGGGAATAAGACATTAACATCCAATTTTGCAGGAAAGGCTAGAATATAATGAGTAGAAATGAAAGGAAGGTACTATTAAAAGAGGGGGATAATAGAAAAGCAGCTTTTGATGACATGCATAATAAACTGCACTGTGCATAGTAGGTGAGAAGGAATCCAAGAGAAGAATTACATTTTATCATAGGAGGTTACTAAGCTAATGGCCCTGGAGCCCTTACAAGCCTAGCCAAATAGGATCATAGGAGGTTACTATGCTAATGGCCCTGGGGCCCTTACAAGAATGTTGTGAATACTTCCAGATTAGAACTATCAACACCATCAGCCATGCTAACTTCCTAGTCCACTGAGCCACACAAGCTGCCAAAAAAATGAGGTCAGATGAGTGTAACAGACAAGCTGTTCTTGTGAACTATTTAAGTCTACTCAGTTTCCCTTAGTGAGAATCAAGCCTTGTAGTTTAGGTCTATGAGGTAAACACCTTAACCATTACACCAACCCTGATCAGAGCTTTGTTTAGTTTATAACAATAATAATTGAAAATGATGTCACACGTATTTATATTTATGGTTGTTGAACTCCTGTCAGAAGGTTTAAGAATAGGTGACTTCAGAACTTAAACTGAGCAACATGAGGTACAATGGATTATTAAGTTACAAGCTGATAAAGACTATGGCTTAAATGGTAAGGTCTCTTTAAAACCTTTCTTAAAAGTGTGCAATTTTTTTAAATGATGAACTAATTTGTACAATGTATCTGTTTTTAGTTATTTTGTATCTTGCACCATGATTTGCTTTTCGAGTTTTGTGTCATTCTAGAAACAACTAATGGTTTACTCTAGGGTTATTTTAAATAATGTTTGTTTCTCTGAAGTTTTTATGGTCTAATGAAGCACCGGTTATGGGCAGGAAAGTGCTTACCACTTTGATTAAAATTATACTTTGCTATCTGCTGTGTTTTGGTTCCTTCTAGTTCGTGCTGTTTATATAGTTTATAATATAATAATGGAAGGGCAATGTACTTCAAGGGAAGTACTGCAATATTATTGGAATGGGTATAAGGTTAGTGTGATAAACTAGTCTGTGGTACTAACAGCATGCATGTATAAAGGTCTATAAATGTAACATAAGATCTGCTACGGGGTAGATGGTGAAAAAATCATAGAGGAAAATAAGACTGTAGTGAATAAGGACTGAGTGTAATATTATTTATAACTCTGAGGAGGAGGAGGAGAAGGAGGAAGCAGCAAGTGAAATGGCAGAAGATGAGTAAACCATTTTATGAACAGTTCTGAGGAAGTCTAAGTGTTTTAGATGAAAGCCCATTTTATGAACAGGTCACACTCCTGAGCCAATCAAAGAGGGGATGGTTAGGCAGTAATAGTTAAATACAGGAGAGTAACAAAGCATGTGATAGAATGATACGGCTACACTCTGCTCACCTCAGGCATCAGAAGAACTTACATCCATTACCATTACTTCCCTAAGCACTGTTAAAATAGGCATGTTCCAGATGAATTCTTCTAAGAGTTGCTGGTTATATCTCTCTAATTCATGTGAGTGCCAAGGATGAAGCTTCAGTGCAGCAAAGACTGGTTAAGAGTGTGTAGAGGTTAAATGTAAACTAGGTCTTCTAAGAAGAAACTGTAGTTTGTAAGGTGGTACACAGTCCCATATTAGTATCAGTCCTTTTTAATACTTAACTAAGTGACTGTATAACGTGGCTAGAAGGAAAGTATGCCTGTTTGCAGATGTCATAACAAGTTCTACGGTAGTGCTAATACAGAAGGAAAGGTGAAAAGAATGAAGACTAGCATGATAAAGTTTCAATGGTTTACTATTGAAATGTCGAACGGCACTACATCAACTGTACTATAGTCGAACACGGAAGTTCGAAAATAGTAATGTCGATGACAAAAAAACAATCTAGGACTGTGTTTTAACATGGGTCGAGGTAGGGGAGATGTTTGTAGTTCTGAATAATACTGAACACCTACCTCGACCCATGTTAAAACCATTCCTAGATTGTTTTTTTGATGTCGACATTACTATTTTCGAACTTCCGTGTTCGACTATAGTACAGTCAACGTAGTGCTGTTCGACATTTTAATAGTAAACCAGTTCAATAAATGTGTTGATTTGTAGATTTGCAGGATTTACAGAGAAGCACAAGTTCAGTATGGAAGATTAGGAGAAAGGTGCATAATTATATGTCCACACTGGAGATAGTACATAGGTAGAGAATAATAAAATACACATATAACAGAATTCAGAACTGCAGAATGAGACAACATGTTATTTATGGATGAGTCATTAACTTACTTGGGGCTAGTCTGATAAAAAAGAACTGACAATTAAAATTCCAAAAGCTGGATAAAATCAACCAAAAGTAAATTTAAAAAAGACGTAAATGTGGGGTTGTTTGTTTATTCAACTTGACATGTGAAATAATTTTCCCTTCATAGTTACCATAATGATGACCATGGTATCAGCAACACTGATTATCAGGACAGTTTTGCTGAATAAGGTATGGGCTGCAATTCATAGGTAGGTGATACTCACCTGTGCAGTGGCACTCATCGAGCTGATGTTGACATGGCCCAAAGTTAATCAAATGTTAAATACAGACACCAACAGGCAGCGGTGGTATATGCACAAAAGGCAGTGATGACAGTGCATGCACTCTGACTGACTGACTGACTGACCGAGAGGGAATAATCAGTGATTAGAAGGGCTGGAAAATGTACAAAGTATGGCAAATACAATAGGGAAGGAAACATATGGATGTGGATAGATCAGGGACCATGAACAGAGGACAATACCCAGGAATTACTCATCTCAGGAAGTGATGTAACAGACAGGCTGCATATCTGGTGACCTGACATTCCGGGTCTGCGGGAATCAACTAGTTGTGCTAGGATGCACTCTACCATGGTGAGGCTGGCATTCAGCTGTCATTGCACTTTGGATGATACCAGCTTGCACAGTGGGTACCAGATGATGAGAGACCTCTTTGGGTCACTGTCAGAAGAGGATCCTCTGCCCCTCATCTGAGAAGTGTCCATAGAGCCTATCAATAATCCCTCATGGTCATCTTTGGCAGGCTGGCATCCACCCCCCTTGATCCTGCTGAGAGGAAGACCTAGTGACCACTGGCAACCAAGCATCATAGGCATCAGCCTGCTCATGCTGCGGTAACTGCCACTGCTTTATAACCTACAAAAAAAAAAAAAAAAGAACACATTACTACAAAAATATGGTGCAAAAGAGGCAGTTACTCAATGGATTGCCACACATGGCATATGTAACCCATTTCCAGGAGTGGTAGTCCTCCCTCTTGTGCCATCCTGCTGTGTTTAGCTCATGCTCCTTGACTGGTGTAAGAGAAAATATGCACATCTCAGTACACAAGTACAACAGATCACAATAACAGGAGGAAAAAATGCTTACAATACATGTCCAGTGCTCTCTCCTCAGCTCCCCCCCCCCCCATTGCTAAAGCAGGTCTAGGTGGTTCCATCCCCAGGTCACTGTATTAATGCTAATATTGCTGAGTAGAAAAGGTGATAGCTGTGGCATTACTGACCACCTTGGCAAGCTTGTTATAGTTATCTACCTTGTTCAGGGGACCATCATACCTCACTGGCAGGTGCTCAGAAAATCTGTACAAAGGAAGAACAATAAAATCCTACTGTCAGCAGCATACTTAGCATGAGCACTGCAGATCACATTGCCTGTAGGAGCCATGACCACTACAAAAGCTGAGACACAAAAGTTAATCCCAAGTGCATAGATGTACATTTGAACATCACATCATATGCAACAATAAGGTGCTACCAAGCTTTCATAACTCAAACCCATGGTGCTATGTGACCATACAGGCTATGTGCATGAGCATACTAGTATCATGCTTCCTACAGTCATACCAGGTACCTCCCTGCTATACTGAATTCCCCACAAATTAATGTTTTGGGACATAAAATATATGGGTGCAACAAGCTCCTGAGTGGCTCCTTTAAATCCTATAGGGTCATAGGTTCATAGGTTCATAGGTTGGTACTAGGCTATCGGCCCTAGGGCCTATACAAGCCTAGCCATAACAATTCCCTGGATATTTCTTCCCACAATATTTACTTCCCTGGACCCCTGTCTAGCAGGGCGACTGACGTGATCCCCGGGGTGAATTTCCTATTTCCCATCCAATCATCAAGGTTCCTTTTGAAGAGGGACAAGGAGGTGCTCTGCTTGACATGTATGGGCAGTCTATTCGAGAGTATGGGGAGTCTCTGGGTCAGGAACCTGTCCCTCCAGCATGTTTTGTTCATTGTGATGATAAGGTTTAGGTCCCTGGAGCGTGTGGCTCTGAGGGATTGGGATTTCTTTAAGTGGAGCATGTCCAACAGCTCAAGGTTTGACATGACCTTGTATGTTAAGCAGACATTGCCTCTGAGTAGACGATATGCCACAGAGTATAGCTGGAGATTTTTTAGATGGTCAGCATAGGGCATCTGCTTTAGGCCTGTGATTCTTTTAGTGAGATATTTCTGCGGCCTTTCCAGCTGTTGCAGATGTCTTGTGAAGTACATACCAAATGGGGTGTTGTACTCTATAATGGGTCTAATTAGGGATGAGTACAGTGGGACAGTGACCTCCTTTTTTCTGGATGAAAAGCCTGTGGTGATGAGGTGTGCCACATAGTAGGATTCGTAATAGGCTAACTGCCACTGTGGACCATTTTAAGCCTAGACAATTACCCCATGTGAGAATCAAACCCTGCACCTGATTTCTTTTTCATTTTTGTTTTTATATTATATGTGATCTCCAACATCACCACACAATGCCTGTGTGCCTCACCACGTCACCAATGTGCAATGATAGACATGATGATGTTAGAGTCACTACAGTGCTACGATCTAGTTGGCTGGGGATCTGGAAAGTAAAAAAAACTTAGAAGTTATATTATATAATCACATAATGTAACAAATATAACCATGTAAAGTGCTGTGGCTGTTGTGCTTATATTGTACTCAGTACCACGAGGAATAAAACAAAAAAGAGATGTCAGGTTGTTGCATTGAACTCCACAATCTGCAGTGTGCAGTCCAAGTTCCCAAGCCTGCTTGCATAACAGTGATAGTTACTAATGTCCAGGAAGCAGGAAAGAAGGAAGCAATACAAATGCCCTTACCCACAAAAATGTATGTCACCAGTGTCCATGTGCCATCCAGCAGGATAAGAAGGTCATGTGACTGTGAAGTTAAAAAAACGTAACTTTATCCTTCCCAGCAGAAAATCTTTAATTTAAAAAGGATATCAAGGAATGGCTTATCAATATTAATTGTTGGGAGAGTGTAGGCAGCAGAGGGAAGGGCAGCAGTGTTCTTTATAACCTGTTACTGGTCTGGTAACATCAGTGTTTGACTTGAAAGTCATCCTGGGCATTATGTTTAAAACATAGAAATAAAAGTCTTCTGTCAAAAAAATGTGTTGATTGATAACAACAGCACAGTTCTGAATTTACTGTGTGCTCTTTGCAGGCGCCCAGAGGCATTGCCAGTGAAAAGCTTGCAATTAAAGCCAGACAAAAATAGCAGTACAATAAAATCAAAACAGTATTTACTTATATTCTCTTTTACCAAGCCTGGATTTTTAATTTTCATACATAAGTTATAAAAAAATATTAGCCTTGAAAGTATACATAATTATATTTCAAGAGACTAACTCCATTTTCTAATACTACTTTTCGTCTATAATGCAGGGTTACCTGTTATTCGTTGAATGGCAGTTCTTTACGTTTTCTTCTATGTCAGTTTTGTATATTATAGTTTCAGCTTCAGCATGAAGCTTCACGTTTCTGTAGAAACTGTTGGGTTGCCACATTGATAAGTTTCAAATAATAAGATCCTGGTGAAAATGCATATTATCTACTTGACTGCTCTGATAAAAAAGTTAATGTCTTATAGTATTTCTCATCCTTGTACTGAACTGCAGAACCAACTACTTTCTCAAAAACTATTACCCAAAAGATTCTCTACCACCCTAAGAATACTCCAACCCTCACTAGTCTGATTACCCCATATAAAAAATCTTGCAACACTATGCTGTGCTAATAAGCTTCTAGTCTCCGCTACTAAATCTATCAACAAGGCTGGGGACACACTGTTCTCCAACACAGTGGGGAAAAACCTGGAACCAGCTTCCTAAAGAACTCGCATCACTTTCTTCCACACTACTCTTCAAAAAATATCTTAAAGAATATCTCAAAACACACTGACAATGTCCCTGCTCTAACCCTGACTAAAATCTATTTCCATATCTCCCACTCCCTTTACTTATCTGCTCTGTTGTTTGATTATGCCTATCTATTGTAACTAGAATGCTAACCACTTCCTAGTATTAAAGGAGACTTCCTCTCAGCACTGTTTCAAGACCTACTTCTCTAATTGAACTCACCCTCTACTGTACTGTAAGTAAGCATAAGTTTGAATGCCTGTATCCATGCCGCTGATTTAAAATAACAATTCTTTGTATTTTTTTCTTTTTTATGTTATATGTTATCTGTTTTTTTTTTTTCTAGGTGACTCTGTACACAATTTTTTTGTCTAATCTAAAATAATGTAATGTAACTTCCTTCTATTGCATATATTGTATGCTAAGATACTATTGCCTATATTGGAGCTTTTCTCCCCGGGCCTCTACTGAAAATGAACATATATCCAGTTAGACCAGCCCAGTCAACAAATGTAAAATAAATAAAAATAAAAAATAAATTTAGGTTTCTGAGAAAGTGGTATCCCGCAATTTGGTTGTAGTGGCAATGTAGGCCTTGGGCACTGGGCAACAGAGAAGGACGGGACACAAGAGACATGAAGGCACCTGTTAATAGCAGCAGGCATGGCAACATACTGTAAGAGGAATGGATTAAAAAGATGGGCATATTACAAGAAGGTGTGATGCAGAAAGGGGTGTAGGGTTCCCATGACCATAGCAGCAGAGTGTAAGAGTGTGTGGGAGTGTGCAGAAGTACAGGGGCATGTTAATGAGCTGAGTAATGAAGGAAGGGAATGGGAGCCATTGGTGGATGACTTCCACAAACTGCCTGACCCGCCCATTCACTGACATATGTAACTGACAGGCATACAGGGCTTGTCATCACCTAGGAATGTTCATAAACCAGAACAATGAGTTGTTATTACTGGCTTCTTCACATATGGCATGTGCATCCTGGACAAAGGTGCAATGGACAAGGTGTATTTGTACCAGGCGTGACAGTGAGTGTTTACGAAAATAAATGCTGAAGTGGGACATAATACAGATCTGCAACAAGGAGTTTCATCGATTGTTATTAGGCTGATGACCTGAGGGGACCTTTCTAAGCCTAGCCAAGTTTTCCAGAAAGAATAATGATGTCCTGTATGCCAATAGGACATTGGGAGTCAGGCATTTATAAGCTTCTTCAGTCCATAAGGGACATGGTGCCAGGCTTGGTGTAAACTTCCTATTCACCATCCACTGGTCTAGGTTGTGATTAAACTGGGTAACAGACAAACTCAGCTTCTCATGGATGGAAAGCCTGTTCTGTAGGAGGGACAGTGTCTTGGACTCATATCTGTCTCTCCAGCATATTCTGTTTAAATCATAGACAAAATTCAGGTCCCTAGACCTTCTATTTCTGGTACTGCTTGACTTACAAATATATGGATTCATAAGTGTGGGTTTGTGGATGCCTTGTAACATACCTCTCAACCGTACCAAATTTCTTGGTAAATGCCAGTTTTTAGGGCAAAGTATTGGGGTGTTACAAACTCCCAAGTGGCCCCTTTAATTTCCTTTTTTTAGGATGAAAACAAACAGCCTATCAGAATTTAGTTGCCACGTGTGTGTGTAGGCATAACTTTTGGCTAGGGTTACTCAGACTCAAACCCTGTACCTTCGGTACAAAAATCAGGTGCCTACATTCTCTACCCATACCACCACTTGTGAGTCAAGGAGATAAGTCCATAGTTCTCAACTATCTAGAGTTTCACAGACTGGAATGTTTGGCTCATACGTTTGGTCTGTTCCTCTTAAAATTTGTGGTTTTCTGGCAAACCAGTGAGAACTGAATTCATTAAATAATGATAGCCATCTAAGTTTCAGTCTTGCTATCTTTCAGGAAACACATGGTAGCACAAAACATTTTATTCTAGCAACTTAATAAGATTCTACAAGCAATGTTTAAAACGTGTCCCTGGTTTTGGGCTGTTGACCCCCCCTCCGCAAATAAATGTTGCTTTTTCCAGATTTCTTGTGCTGCATAGTGCTTCAGGGAGAGGGGGTTTAGTGCTGCTTATGCCAAGCCTGTTTGTGTTGTTAGTAGAACAACAAGTAGTATACTTGCTCTTGATGCAGAAGGCTGTGGGTTCTACTCCCACAGTCTGTCGATAGATTCCTAATGTATTTCTAAACGGGATGGATGCTGCAGTCCTAAGAGTAACCTCTTTTTGGCAGAGATACCTAGTAACTATGAACCTGTTATCAGTTTGCCATCCATTCCCTATTGCAATTTAACTAGCTTATCATTTTTTTAATGTAACATAGGCAATTTATTCTTCAAGGGCAACAGGCACTTTATTTGTAGATGATCATTTTTAAAAAACTGCTAAAGGCAATGTTAGTTTAGGAGCCTAAATGTAAGTGCTTCAAACGTAATGTTTTGTATGGATAGTTCTACAATAGATTGCTTAAATATTTTCCATAGAAAATATTGTTTCATAATGATGATATTTGTAGCAATTATATTGAATGTATTCAAATTGTTAGCTAAAACCATATATTATTACAGCTATTTGAATTAAATTAATTGCTACACTTCTCTGCTTTGAAAGAACTGATTGCATTTGCCAAAAAGCGCTCAGTCTTTAAATGTACAATCTGCTGATTTCTTCTGTTAAATCCAGCTCATTTATTTTCTGGCTGTAGAAGGCTGAAGCAATTAATTTTATTTTTATAAACGAAAATTGTATTTTAGTTTTGCATTTTGCACAAGTTCAGAGTTTGATACAAGTTCATATATTAATTTAAATAAAACACTATTGTTCTGTTTATTTTGTGTGTAATATTTTGAATGTTCTTCAATTTGTGTTCAAAAGTTGGTATCCCACAATTCCATCAGAGTGGGTGGGGTTACATAATTATATATGCAAATTTAATGTTAATCGGCATACAGATTTGTACCTATTTTTCATGTGCCTTTATCCAGATTTTTTACGATTTCAGGTTGAGAGGTAGGCCTTGCAAACCAGGCACAGATTACCTCTCAGCAATCTATAGGAGACTGAGTATAGGGAAAGGGCTTTAAGGTGCTCTGCATAAGGCAGGTTTGTTACATCTTGTATTCTTTTTGTAAGGAACCTCTGAGGTCGCTCTAGTTGCTGCATATGCTTGGTTAGGTACATACCAAAGGGAGCAGTGTATGCTACGATTGGCCTGATAAGGGCAGAGTACAGTGGGATAATGACTTCTTTGGACTGAGATTCCATGCCAACATGGCAATTAGCTGGGATGGTTGACTTTCCAAAAGTTACAATTATGCATTTCTTAGTATTGAGTTTAAGACCATGTCTTTGGCACCATTTGTTAGTCAGAAATAGACCTACTTGAAGAATGCTCATGTCTACAGGGGAGTCAGTTATAATCCCCAGCTTGCAATCATCTGCAGACTTAGTCAGCCATAAACCTTCAGCATTTGCTTCCATTTCGGTGAAATAGATGCCAAAAAGGAGTGGGCCCAGTACAGAGCCCTGGGGAACTCTGCTAGTGACTGGCCTCCTGGTGGAGGTGGCCTCACCTATTTTGACCTCCTGGGTCCTATCAGTAAGCCAGTTTGCTGTCTAGCAGGTGATAAAAGAGTTTATACCGAAATTAGTGAGCTTGCCTATAGTGCCTGAGTGGGGTATTATAGCAAATTCCTTGGCCAGGTTGACGTAAGTTGTGTGCACATCTTACCTTTACCCAGTGCTTTGGTAAACCTCTCAAAAAAGTCCACCTCATTTAATAGGCATGACCTTCTTTTAACAAAACCAAACTGTGATGGGACAGGTTTTGCTGGTTACCTATGTCCTCATTTATCATGTCTATGATGATTCCTTCCATGGTCATACATATGAGCCTGGTCAAACTTATGGGCCTGTAGTTACCTAGATCAGTAGTTGGACCTCCTTTGTGCATGGGAAAGAATGTAGCCATCTTCCATTCCCTGGCAATGCAGCAGAAAGTAACCAATATGAGACTCTGTGCAAAGGACAAGGCACAGGACATTGTCAAGGACATATCTACCACAGGAGGTAGACCACCAATACAAAAACAGCTCAAAAAATCAGTGGAGTACCTGCTTTCCTTCTCTGTTCAGAGAGAGTTGACCCTCATACCTGGGGGTGACCGGGATATGGGAGATGGCCTAGTAATGACCTTCTCAGCACCTGCATGGGATTCACCAGAATAGTACTACCCAGTACGCATTTGTATGGTACAGTGCACCATGGACCCTCTGAATATCTGTCATTTCAGATACTTCTGGGCTGCAACTGCAATAACCCACATGTCAAGATATGTATGCCTTCCAGTATTCTACACATCTAGAGCTGTATACCACTATGCATCGCACTGTGGGGTTATAGGCATATATCACAATGTCTTCAAAGGTATCATGTGTTCATGGTTTCACAGATTCTATTTGTAAAGGGGCCAGCATAATAAGACATCACATAGCAGATGTTCACAGGCCTCTGTGGCTGCTGCTGATGGCTATATGCCCATAGTACAGTCCAATGACAAACCAGTACAACCTAGAACACTACAGTGGGAGGGCTGTCCCACTTTACCAATATAATAGTCCCCTGTGGAGGTACAGCTGAAACATTTCATCACCAGTACAGGGCATCCATCCTGTAAGTGTGATCCTTAGCACAGGCGTATCTTGAGTCCCTATACCACAAAGAAACTGAAATTCACTACCTCTGATGTGTGCATCCCCACCACAGGGGAAAGTTGGGGGACTCTGCAGCTCCGCCATGACTCCAGATTAGCCTCTTATATAAGCACAACACTCGGTATTAATTAAAAGATGTACAGGTCAGTGGCCCATGTGCAGATAGAAACTACTAACAGCATTATGAAAACTGGGAGTATGCTCCATGGTTTGTATGATGACATGTAACACCTGCATGTTGGCATGAGGTATAGAGCTAGGGAGCTGCTGCTGCTACAGGTTTATGGTGGTAAATGTGGCCTTCATGGGTGTTTTGATGAGACATATGAAAATTTATTTTTGTCTAATACTGCAGACCCCAAAGTGTGTGGTCCATTGGAGAGTCTAGATGTGAGGTGGTCAGACACATTTCATAACTAACTTACAATCCACACAAATACACACAAACTACACAGACTGCTGGTAAGATGGCTTTGCCGTCTACTATGTTTGCACAGCCTGCCATGCCATGCCTTCTGCAGTTGCAAGGCAAGGCCTTTAGTGGCAACATTCCTTGGGGTAAGCACCTGGGACCTTATCACTTGGAACACACACACACGGGTCTACCTGATAACACTGACACGCTAAAACACCGACAACGAAATCACCGACACCACAAAACCAAAAGTTCAAAAACACGAAACTTCACATGCCCGACAAACCACAATCCCGACAATCAACAAACAAAACAAATCCCCTGTCCAGAAAGCACACACACAACACAATCACACCAAAAACCATACAAACCTACACTAAACCTTACATACACAACTATCTATGCACTAACCTTAACCCAAACCCTAACCCTAAGGTCCACCACTATTGCACACTCACCTAACCCGCGCCCTAACCCTAACTCACTTAACCCACCCCTAACCCTACAGTCTGTCACTATCACACACTCACCTGACCCGCGCCCTAACCCTAACTCACTTAATCCGCCCCAACCCTATAGTCCATCACTATCGCACACTTACCTTAACATGTCAATGTTCTCAGCGTCGGGATTTTCAAATGTCGATTATCTCCATTGTCGATCTTCCGGTGTAAGTGTTCTCATCGTCAGCATTGTGGACTTTCAGCTTTATCAGGTAGACCCATACACACAATCACAGCTCCACAACTGCTTTAGGCCATTGTAAAGATCATGGATGTTGAAGCTCTGTCAACTCTTACCATGAGGCACCTTGTTAGGGTGCATACACTCAAGCTCATATTTGTATGCCTTCCCTGATACAGACCGGATCAAGCTTTGAGACTGTAATCCACCAGTATTGAACAGCACCAACAGTTGTAACACAGCACCAATAGTAGTGAACAGCACCAACAGTTGTGACACAGCACCAACAGTAGTGAACAGCATCTAGAAGTGAACAACACCAGTAGTTGAGGCCCAGAAGTTAATCTCCATCACTGGAGTGTGTGATCCCTGATTCCCCAAAATCTTGTAGCAGACTATGTGGTTAAATCTGCCTCTCACAACCTTCCCCATATTGTTGAGTTTCTGTCACCTGTCACCATGTCCCCTTCCACCAACCATCTATGCAAATAATGATGATTGTGCCCTACTCACACCTTAACCTGCATTAGTAATATGTCTGAAACTCAATGCGGCCAGTTCATTCTCTACCTTGAATAGCCTTGATGTGATGACGAATGCATCATTTTATGCTTTGTTGTCATAGCCCACAGCTATAGATCAGATGCTGCCTCTACACTAGTGTCGCAATGATCTGTGCCCAGTCCTGCCTCACATATGGTACTACTGCTGCTGCCTCTGTATTCCCTAACTCTGCAGCATGCTGCTGCACTGCTGGTACTGCACAATGCTGTGGCCTGCTGGAATGTTTTCCTGCTTCTGTGAGCTGTATCTGTGGTTCCATATCATGCAGCATCAGTCATACATAAGAACTGTAATAACTATGATATCATTAATAAACTTGTATTGTTTGCAAACTCCACACTTCATCATTCTACCTCCATGTTTGCCTCATCACTCTTATTAGAGTGTTCAAATAAATCCTTAAAAATACCCCCCCCCCCCATTTTATGCATATCATGACTGTTCCTTTAAAATCTCCTTAAGGGGCCTAGTTGCCATGGTATTTTGCCAATTCTTTCTTAAACTGTCCCTGATATTCTCAAACATTGTACAATATGGGATGTTCATGGCATTAATAAAAACATGAATATTCTCCCTATAGTGCAAGTTTTTCTGATCAACAGACCTGATTATATCTAGGTACTTGTTATTTTTAAAATGGGACAAAAACAACTCACCGTATGTGAACAAATTTCATCTTTAAGACCTTCTTCCAAATCTGAGGGATAACTTCTTTCCAAAAACATATTTTGTGATAGATACAATTTGTCATAGATCACACTGTCATCAGACACTAAACAACCTTACCATTTCTGCCTTTACCGATGCCCCTTTCATGACAGAGGGGTGTTTACTAGCAAAATATAAATATCTATTTGAAAAGACTGGTCTCCTCTCAATGATCATTGCAGCTAAAATGGTTCCACCCTCCCCTGATTACATTTCTGGGTGACACAATTCAACTAGCTTTCATATGATATCTCTGTTCATCCAATATAGGTCCGCTACCTGCTGGTTGATTGGATGCTTGCATGTAAGGCACTACATGTGCTGTCTGTGACAGCTGTGTTTTGCAGCATCATGGGCACTGGTTCTGATGGTGGCTACTAACAGATATGTTTAGCTATACCCTTTGCTACTCATGTCATGTCATACATTACATATAGCAAAATGCAGTGGTGCTTAGAGTATAGATTTGCTCAGTGGCAAAGTGCACCTCTTTTATACATTTCAGAATCACTCCATCATGTTTGCTGCTATCTGTTACACAATCTGTGTGCCTTATTTGCACAGGGTATCTCATCTCCATATCATTATGTGATCATTTGCATGAGCTGTATACTGTGTTATTTTCCACATCGCATGGCTATATTGTCTCTGAATTTGCCTCACCCTGCATGTAGCTGTCAGCTGTGTTAGTTTTAGCTGTGAATTGCACTGAATGCCTATAAATCACTTTTTGAAGATGTGAAATTTAATTATTTCACCTCCTCAGAATATGGTTTCTCAAAGCAAAATGCTTGTGGAAACGTTGAGCTTCTGAGACATCCACTTACATAGCTCTATAGCCTCAGCTTTGAAATTTGACTTGTTAACTGTCAGAGTCACAAACACAAACAGTGTATCACTAAAAGACTCTTTTGTAAATACCTCTTTGCTTATGAACTTCTCAGAATTAAAAGTTCTTCATTTACTTGATGACCTAAATAAATTCTGTCATAATTCTCCTCTAGTGGATCCAGTTGCTATAGGTGGTGCCTATGCCTCTGATTTCTACTCTCACCTAAATAGTTGTATTGATAATTCAGTCCCTATCTGCACCAAATATAATGAGAAATGTGAAAAAAGAGTACTATGGTGGAGTACCTGTATAAATGATAAATCACATAACAAGAGAAAGAAGTTCCTTAATGCTTTTAAGAGGTCTCATTCTACCTACCTTAAAATACATTTAAGGGAACCATTAGGGATTTCCAAGTTGAGTATGAACATAAAATAGCTACTACAACCAAAAATTATTGCAAATCCTTCTTTAAACATGTCATAAAGTTAAGAAATAACACCCAACAAATGTTTGTAGCTAGTCCACAATAGTAATGCCAGTGCCCACTGTTACCCAAAAGGAAATAGATACTATCCTAGCTGACAAATTTAGTGTAAACTTTACTCCACCCATGGTTACAGTTATTCCACAAATTCCACAATCACTTCCACCCCCTTTAATTACTATGGAACAAGTCCTCTCAGCCCTCTCAGAAGCAAAGCACTCCTGCATAGTACTTTGTCAGAAATGTTGGGGAAGGAAATGACTGTAACTATGGAAATTATTCTTTTTGCCAGGACACCAGATCTGAGTTGTAAAGACATAGTAAGGCCTTACTAAGTTTAATACTATTGGCTACCGACAGTAATTGAAGTACTGAATATTATGAACAAGTTAGAAAAACTGGAGGTGGGATCTTTAGAAAAGGAAAGGAGCAAATTACTTTGAAATAAATGGAATTTGTGGGAATAATACATGCAGAGTAATGTTCAGTAGGAGAAATGAGGTTTGAGGGAAGGCAGAGTTTAAGCAATTTTTGTAATGCTAGAGTGAATGGCAATTGTGAAAAAGAAAGAAAACAAATATATAATGTGTAATGTATGTAAACAAAACATGTTAGTATGGTTCATTTTTTTTTGTATTAATATATGTGTGCCTAAGAATAACCATTTGACATGTTGGGACCCAGTTCAGCAAGTCCCGAAATACAGAAACCAAATGGCTGAAAAAAATGGATGTATATATCAAGTCCAAAATGACCATTACTTGGAATACCCCCTCTTTTCCAAAGTATGGCAATCTCAGATTTGGGATATTTTAGTTTGGGAGGTGTGAGGGGCTTGACACCTACAGCTGAAGTTTAAAGGAGAAGAGCAATATTTGATATTCGTTCTTCTCCATCATTTTTGTTTTTCAGTATGTCGGCACTCGGCATTTTGAGAACCAAATTTTCAATAAGGAGCTGAACCTAAGTCTTAAGTGAAAATTTAATAAATATGTTTAGAAAAAAAGCTAAGAACACTGCATCCATGAGCTCTGATAATATACCAGGTTGCCTAATTATCAGTGCCAAGTATGGCCTTTCTGAATCCTTTCTTAACCTCCTTTATTTAAGCCCTTCCATTGGTTACATTCCTGAAGCCTGGATAATAGCCACTGTAATGGCATCACACAAAGATAGCCCAACTACAGACCCTCATAACTACAAACCAATTAGTTTTCCTAGATTGATAGGTAATGCTATGGAACATGTTATTTCAGATCTAATTAATGTGAACATTGACAATTTCTTAAGTTTGGACCTTTATCACTTTAGCTTTGTCAGAGAAGGTTCTATCCCTTTAACTTTATTAATTTATTTGAAAAAGTCACCAACGTAATGTATAGCAGTTACAAAAAATATATAGCATATCTAGAACTGGCCAAGGCCCTTGACACCATTCCCCATACAGGCTTTATTAAAAAATGTGTAAATCTTATCTGAATAAAAATCCTTATGTTGTGAAATGGATAGCTAACTAGTTGTCTGACAGAGCCTATGTAGTAACGTGTATCACTTCTGAAAGCACAAAAGGTTTACCTTTGAAAGGTTGAAAATCAACCTACCGAATGGCCCTTTGTGTGAACCGGAATGATGAAAATCGTCAGTCCAATCTGCACCGAAGTTCAAAATTCAGCAAATCGAAAACCAGATTCGCTGACTTTCGAACTTCAATTCAAAACACATAGCGTAATGCAGGGGGGCAAGTTCCCCTGCACCCACAGCCCCCCACACCCCCCTACTTTATTATTCTAACTCCGAGGTCACACTACAGTGGAGAAAGGGTCCACTTTCCGATCCCCACTATAGTGCACCTCGCACCAAAAATGCCGAGTCTGCAATGAGCGAACGTTACCATGCATTCGCTCATTGCGCATTCAATGCATTTTGTTTTCGGCCTTCCGAGAACTTGAAAAAGTCCTTTCGGACTTTTGAATTTCACACATGTGCATTACGTACATGTAAAGGTAAACCAGCAAAAAATTTACTAATGGTATACTATAGGGCTCATGTTTTGGGCCTCCTCCCATCTGGCATCTATTTCTCAGACCTTCAGGCCAATACTTCTGACATATGGATATCTAAGTTTGCAGATAACTATAAATTTTGTGTTGTTAGCTGATATTTTACTGACTCACAACAGCTCCATCATAGGCTTGATCATGTTTACAATTAATGCAAGTGCAATGGTCTCAAATTAAGTATGAAAAAAAATGAATGCAGTTCATTTTGGTAAATAAGACATTTGACAGCTTTCCTGCTTGCCCAATATGGTCAACAGGAAAGCTGTCGATGGTGCACGATGGCTAGAATTCTGGGGTTGGGGAATTTGTCTTTTCATCAGAATACTGCAGATAGGAATGCACACGTGAATATTTTATAAAACAAAAGCATACACTTTCATGCCTATAAAGATGTTTTTTCAAGTCATATACATTCAGCAATCACAGAACATTTAAATACTATACCCTCACATATGTCATTAATCACATGATCTGTCAATTAATGTTGAAGTTTTCTCATTATCAAGTACAGGCTTAAGACTAACTAACATTTAATCAAGGTTTCTTAGTTGTATTAAGCTTGGTGATCTAGTTATATTCCACATCTGTGATATTCTTGATATCACCATCTCTTTTGCTCAAATGAACAACCTACATCATAAATCTAAATGTATATGTAATATATTTTTGAATAGCATCTCGTAATAATTCATTATTCATATGTTGCTTCCTAACTTCATATAGGTGCTATATTCATTCCATGTATATGCCACGTAACTAATTGCTATGTATAACAGTCAGCATAGTCTCAAATATTAATTATAGCATGTACCAGTAAGGGGATGTAGAAATACATTTTTCCTCAGTAATGTAGCTACAAAAGTTATAACCCCCATATGAAAATGTGTCCCTTTTCTCATTTCTATGACACAAAACTTTTGTATTTCTGTAAGTGTCTCTTAAGACTTGACTTATTCTTAAAACCAAATGATGGATTTTCACAAATAATGTCCATTATATCAGGATTTGCAGTCAAAACTTCCTAATTTTGCTTTATTATATCACAGAATAAATTAATATCTCTAGCATATGACAGGGGAATTCTAAGCCTCTAGCTAACTTACAATATTACTGCTAGCATTATTTTTACCAGGCTTTAAGTCTAGCTTTGCCTTGTCTGTCTTTTACATTTTGCTCATTAGCTTTATCAACATCTTGTTCCAATAAATTTTAACCTTCAAGTCTCTCTTTTACAATTTGCTCAATAGCTTTATCAACATCTTGTTCCAAATAAATTTTAACCTTAATGTCTCTCTTTTACAGTTTGCTCTATAGCTTTATCAACATCTTGTTCCAAATAAATTTTAACCTTCATGTCTCTCTTTTACAGTTTGCTCTATAGTTTTATCAACATCTTGTTCCAAATAAATTTTAACCTTCAAGTCTCTCTTTTACAGTTTGCTCTATAGCATTAGCAACATGCTGCTCCAGATAACTCCTCACCTTGAAGCATTTCTTCAAAACTTGCAATATACTATATACATCATCATCACTATTTAAATGAGCCCACATTTAAAATCTTCTTTAAGTACATTTTTATATATAAAATTAGGATGCATACTATTCCTAGATAGCAAAATATTAATTTTACAATCTTTCTTAAAAACACTTGTATTTAAACTGTTATTTAAGGTGTGCGAAATAGTGACATTAAGAAAATTAATACTATCAGGGGAACTATTAGTAGAAAACTCAAAAAAATTTTTAGATGTATGCAAATATTGCATAAACATTGCCAGTGAACTCAAATCACCTTTCCAGATAAAAAAAAAAACATAGCAATCAGAAATCTATAATAACTGTCCTTGGCTTTTCCTGGTTAGGGATCGCCACAGCAGAACTCTGGTCCACTAATGATTGACAGTGAATTTTTACAGTGTTGAGTTGCCAGCCCAGCACCCAGACTTCAAAGAAGGCACACCCATACACACGCACCTACCTGCAAGTCTTTAAATTCACTTAACCACAGGGAGGACATGCAGTCGCCTCACAGAAGGCACTTCAGCTGAGAATCAAACTGGAGAAACTCTTGCTGTGAGGCAACAACACTAACCGCTGCACCACCATGGCCTTAATCAGAAACCTATAATAACAAGCAATATTATTAAGAAAGCCATGTCCTGCTAAAAAAAATATCTGTTCCCAAACAGCCAAAACTAAATTTGTATACCTGTTTGCACAGGCTGTCCCCCTTGCAACTTATTTTCTTCAAATAAAATTCATTTTCAATAAGAAGTACTCTGTGCTCTAAAATCAATGCTAATAGCAGTCACAGTAGATTAATACGAGTTAGAAAAATAACTATATTATTTGATAAAAACATACAAACATTTTGATGCAATAAGAGATTTTATATCTGAAGTAACAACTAAAAAATTGTAAATCAGTTCTATTTATACCATACAATCAAACTGGTTAGAAAATGTTTACTATCTCTAAGGACTATATGGATTTTATCTAACAATTGCCTCAGCTGTTTTTCAACACAAATAATAAATGTTCTTTTAACCATCCAGATCTTAGCACTATAGGGCACATACAAGGATCTTAAATGGATTTATGAATTTTAGTTAGTCTATAGATTAAGGTTGTGACTGGCACAGAAACATAAAAATACTCAAACAAGTCTGACATCAGTATTCCAGCCATATACATATCATATAGCAAAGTTTGAACTTTTGATATAATGCCATTGATTTCATATCTTCCACAATGGAATGATTAGTGGGAACAAATTAACTATTTTTTTTAAAGAAAATTAATTTTAACTTCCATACATTCATTTTAAAGCAATGTTTTTAGCAAAAAGTCTTAAGCCAGTAATAACATCACTGATGTTATCCTTAGAAGGTATAAACAAGTCCTTTGCTTAAAATGTTCCTTTGTACAGATGTAATTTATGTGGAGGAGGTGATAAACACTAAGGTCTGTTGCTCCTTGACAAACTTAACAGAATGTGTAGTTTTGAAATGTGATCAGAAGATCTGGGGAAAAGTCAGCCACTCCACCATCTTTGTGGAGTGATGAGCCCTTCTGTTAGTCATACTAGCATGAACATTTATTATAGAATACAAGCTCACACGTGGACAGTTGATAGCAATCTGATTTAGAAAGGTCAGTGTGCATTTCTACTGCCTATACAGAAAAGGGTCATCATCTGCATTGATAGATATAGTCTCTTCTGAAACTTTCCATATCCCAGCAAAGGTATAAGGCATCACTGAGAATGGCTTAATGACATCACAGAGTAGTTATAATTGCAAAAATCCAATGCTAGCTCTATTAAAGGCCATATTTTTACAAAAAAAGAAATAAACCTTCGGGGGTTAGTGATTTCATAAAACAGTTTTATAAGGATTTATTCTATTTTATTTTCATGCTTTGTAAATGGATCTTGATAATTTGTGGTGAGGCATTTTTGTCTTTGGTACATTTAATGTCTACTATTTGTATTTAAAGTTTGGTGGCAGATTGTTTTATAGCACTTAGTGTTTTGGTGATATGCAGATTATTTTTAGTTACAGAAATGTAATTCTAAGTCAGAAATCAAAGTGCATTTCACACATAAAAAACTTCCCACAATACTAAATTCATACTGTATCATGGCATAGCTATTCTGATGTAATGTATTGCTGCTTCTTATTGACATGGGGAAATGTATACATTCCTCTTGGATAAATAATTTTTTTGGTTTGGCTTTAAGTTTTCTGGATGCATATGTTTGAAATGACAGTTGTACTGTAGTCTTCGGTATGTATGCAGTAACCCTAGGCATCTGGTGACATAACAGTTCCATTTTTTATGGCAAAAGTCAAATGCTAGGCATCAGATCAAAATGTATTTTTGCAGAGAACTCAAATTTGAGAGGGTTGTTTATTCAGAAAACACTGCCACAGGGTCATTCTGTTTTTTTGTGTTATTGCAACTGTACTTTGCTACTGTGGAGTAAGACATTTTAGTATAAATCATTTGTTCGGCTTAGGTTAAAATTTCTAGTGGGACAGGATTTGAACTAGCAACTGTGCTATTGCTTCCATTTTCCACAGAAAGCTTAAGATAACCACAAGGTGTCTAGTGACACCATAGGCCAGCCTATAAATGCAGAAATCTGACTCTGGATCTCAAATCAAAATGCGCTTTAAAGAGAAAAGATAAGTGTTCAGAGGAAACCATATTCACGAAATAGTACTACAAGGTCATTATTCCCTTTCTGATTTTATTTTATTGCATCTGGACTTTGCTGATTTGGGATAAGGTATTTTATATCTTTCACTCATGGCTTGTGCTATTAACCTTTTATATCTTATGATCCCTTTTCCATCCTCCTGATCAACCACAAAGCTATACCTGCTTTTATAAGGACAGGAGGCAGTGGTTTCTTGTGATCAAGGTGGTAAGTTTCATTTTACAGATACAAAAACATTGGAATTTGGCAATTTTGAGCAGATTATATCTCTCTCTCTCTCTCTCTCTACATATATATATATATATATATATATATATATATATATATATTTTTTTTTTTTTTTTTACCAGTGCTTGGTAATGACATATCCTTAAGTCAGTTTGTAATCTCAAAAGTGCACATTTGATTTTGAACTACTGCATGCTAAATCAGCCCTGGTTCCTTTTCAGAATAGTGTTACATTTACATGTCACTTGTTAAATGTGGTATATGTATGTAATGCTTATGCTTCTAGTTACATTATCTTCAATTTATACAACAGAAAAAACACAGTTATTACAAAAATATGATGGTTATGTATTCTGTTTTGATCAACCAGTAAGTGGAAACTGTAAAAATTGATGCTATTTCTTAGGAGCTTTACATCCCAGATCTCACTACTAATATCTTTCCTGTGAATACCTACCACCTGATAATAAGTGCAAATTAATGCAGGCAGCTGGATTATACCACCAGGCTCAGAAAAAGACTCTTATGTAGAGCGCTGGTATAGCTTCATCAGCAATGATGTATCTTGTCACAGCCATACAAAGAACTGTAGTTCACATTGGTATAGACTATGCAACAAAGAATTACTAAAATGGAATGAAGTGTCTGAAATATGAGAAAGAGCTGTCAGAGTCTGGCATAGTTTGGCATTTACTCAGTGAAGGTAAGAAGAGAGAGAAAGAAAATGTGATATACCTGCACCATATTGTTAGAGAGCAAGCGAGGTTGTAGTCAAAAATAAATGTCTGAAAGGGTAGAAAAGGAGGTTCTAGATAATGGCAGGAGGTAGACATTTCAGTACTTATGTAAGGAAACATTATTTCATGGCAAGGGTTTTTGGGGCCTGGAATGATACACCAAAAGTCCTTGAAATCACTGAGCTCAAATCATTATTACCAAACAGCTATCACTCATAACTGACAGCATAGATATGAAACACATGCGCTCGTGTGTACAGCTGTGAGCAAACCAAACAGAAAAAAAGCAGTAAAAGCATTTGTGCAAGGGGTAACCCCCCTTTACCCCTTACTTTATCATTCTCACTTACAGGCAACTGTACCTTGGAGAAACAGCAAATTCAGGCAATGAAATATTTATTTATCTTGTTCACTGTCCAGTAGACTATGAGTTAAAAAATTGAACAAAAAATCAAGCAAATGCAACGTCAAGCAATTTTGCTTTAAGAACTGTGATAAGAGCAATCTCTTATCAATCAACTGACTACAAGCTGTCCTAGAACACATCCCCAAAGATATAGGGGAAGGGCAAGTTACTGGAGGGGTGCAATCATGCTTAAACAGATACAAGATGACAAATAAAAGAGAAATGGATTGGTAAAGGAAGAACAACCACATAGTGGCTGTCTGCTATACTTGGTTGGACTTCATAATATTTAGTTAGCAACCTTCTTTAATATCTTTACTTCATAGGTTCATATGCAATAATATGGCCTAAGAAAAAGAAAACCTACTTAGGAAAATAAGTTACCACTACTAATGTAGCACAGTATGAAATGTAATACTGAAAAAACGCTGATATCATAATATTCTTTCCACGTACTTACATTGGTCTAAAAGTACACAGATTAATTTTCATTCTCTGTATTGAAACAGGAAACTAGACAATGCTTAAGACATCTGCTTAACAAATGTAATAAAAAAAAACTTCATAGCTTGGGGACTTGTGCAATAGCGGTGTCAATACCCAGATGTCCAGAGAAACAATAATGATTATGCATGTCAAGTCTTTATTATCTTCAAAAGTCTTATCATTTCATCAATGACACAAAAATAATCAACTGCATCACATTTACTACAGCATTTCTGAGTTTTAAATTAGGCTTAAGGTGCTGCTAAGCTGGTTGACTTATAAGTGCTAGTTCTGCAAATTTGATATAGCCCTTTTTGTGTGTTAATATATATTTAATGCAGCCTGTAGCTAAGCATGACATTGTCATTAAGGCTGAGAATTTAGCATAAAATTACCACATGCCCACAGAGACTTATTGACACCTTCAGTAATTTAGACTTAATCATGAGCTTGTTAAGGCAGACCTGTAAAGCAGTCTGTCAAGTAATGTCTGTGTTAGATGTACTGGGATTATGCCTATCTGCCCAGTCTTAAGAAAAGTAAAATGAAAGAAAAAATATGCATGGGCACACACACACACACACACACACACACACACACACACACACACACACACACACACGAACACATATACTGCCACACACAATGGATATGCGTGTCGATATACATTTGCATGTACACACATGCACAGACACACAGGGACACTGACTGCAACAATCATTTCAGTCATATAAATGAAAAAAAAAATCAGAAATTATATGTATTCTTTCTAGGAAGCTGAGGACAGAGTTCCCATAGAATGAACATGCCAAGAGTTTAAAAGGGCAAGTCATGCAATTAGACCCTATAATAGATACAGTGAGTATAATATATTGCTCCCAATTGCAATCCTGCATTATGTCATCCATAATGAAAATTGTCAGTTCTAACCATGAAGGAATTCAGATGTTGGAGAGGCTTATGAACATTAAGTAGAATGGATGTTACTTAGTGAGAATGTGCAACCAGGCTTATTTTAACTCTAATGTTAAAAGCTGTATTTAATACTTTTATAATACATATATTTTTCAGCACTGACAATCAGCATGGCATTTAAATAATATTACTCAAGGACCACAACCCTCCAGTACAGTGATCTGACCTGTGTTGTACTCCTAAACAAAAGGCTTTGTTTTGGAATTTAGAAGCTATTCATACTTTTAAGGGAATTACTGTAAACATGCAAATGACCTGCGGTAGTGGTGCTGCGGTAGCGTTGTCGCCTCACAGCAAGACGTTGTCCCGTTCGATTCTCAGCTAGAGCATCTTCTGTGTGGAGGCATGCGTGAATGGGCATGCCTTCACTGAAGGTTGTGCGTCAGGGCTGGTAACTCGGCACGTAAAAAAAACACTACCAAACATTAGCGGACCGGAGTTCCACTATGGCGACCCCTAACCGGGATAAGCCGAAAGACACAACAACAACAACTGTAAACATGCAAATATAATGTAGTGCATTTCAAAAGTTGTCTCTACTAAATGCCAAGTTTTTTTTTTTTTTATTAAAGCGCTATTTTAAGTTCTTAAGTTTCATTTATTTCATTAAATAGATGATTAAAAACATAAACAGTCCAATATGAAGAGATTCAAAATTGTAAATTTAAGAAATTAGGTAGTTCTCTGCAGTTTTCAATGACTCAAGAAGTCAGTTTGTTGCTTACCATGTTCTAGTACTTCATTCGTAGGCAGTAAGTAAGTAAGTACAGGTATTTAAGTAAAAGTACCATAATAGAACATGTTCAAATGATCACTGCTGCAATAGCCTTGTTTATATGGGTTATATCCTTCCAAGGATATAACAACCGGCCAGTTTCAAAAACTTTCGGACACCTTCCATGTGCCCAAATCATTAGTCAGCTCTAGCTGAGCTAAAAGACAAGTTTGGGCACCAAGCCCTTCAGAACTTTCAAGCCAACAGAGAGAAGTAGGGAGGCTGAACCCTGAAAAGATACTGCTAGGAACAACAAAAAATAAATATCCATACCCTGGCATACAAAATCACACCAAAAAAAAAAAAAAAAAAACAATAGGAAGGGAGGGAGAGAACAACAACTGCAGGTTAGTGATTATTCAAAAATCTACTGTTATCACTAGTTTACTTTATGCAGCTGTACTCTGTTCATCATACAGATCACTACTGCAGTAGCCTTAGCTATATGGGTAGATTACTCTTGCTGATTACATTTGGAAGGTGAAGGAGAAGGGTCTTGGAGCCCCTGGGGAATGGTTCAAGCAAAGTCTTATCTAGACCAACAGAAGGAATCAAGATTGCAGTGCCTTCTAAAGGTATGTATAGAGGACCAAGTTGCTGCTTCTAGAATACTTCTAGAATCCAACCCTTTCCAAAAAGCCACCAATGAGTCCAAGTACCTGGTAGAGTGGGCCTTGACCCTGTCTAGAATAGGTTTATTGTGATGAGTATAACAAAAGATAATACCCTGAGACTACCATTTGGAAATAGACTGTGTAGACACAGGTTGTCCCCTCTTCTTACCTTCACAACAAAAAACTGATCGGAAGATCTGACAGATTTCGTTCTGTTTAGATTGCACATGCAGACATCCAAGGTGTGGAGTATCCTTTCTCCCTCATTTTTAGGTTCAGGAAAGAAAATGGGGAGATGAATAGCTCAAAGTAAACTTGGACACCACTTTGGGCATAAAAGAAGGATTAGTTCTCAAAGAAACCCTGTCTCTGTGCAAAATGAGATAAGATTTGCTCACCATAAGAGCTTGTAATTCAGATACTCTTCTTACAGACGTCAGAGCAATCAGTAAAACCGTTTTCCATGTTACAAATTTGAAGTCAGCCAGATTAGCTGGTTCAAAGATTTACAATCATATACTTAAGATACAGGTGGTCGAGTCGAGCTGTGCAATTTCCACATTATGAAAGACAGAATGCTGAAAACCGACATTACCGACTATTCAAATTTGTCCTCCTTCTGGACCCATGTTAGCACTGGGTTCAGAGTGGTAGGGAGTTTTGGCATTCTGTGCTTGTGTTGGGCATGCAAGAATTTGTTATGCTGACTTTCGGAAAGATTGCGTGTATTGGTCGTCTTGACTGCCTGTGTATCGAGTATGTAAAAGTAGACTGGTTCAAATGGAGTAATTATTAACTTTTCTAAATTAAAACTAAGATTCCAAGGAAGGGACACCAGTTTTTGCTGAGGTCTCTTATGCAAAACTCCTTTGATGGAGAAGTAAGAAATGCCATAGGATAGCCATAGGATAGTAACTCGCACAAATAGTGTAAAACTAGAGAAACAATAGCCTTGAATGTGTGCTGATTATGTTGTTGGCACCAACTAGAAAACCTTTTCCACTTGCTAATGTATGATTATCTAGTACAGGCTTTCTTGTCACCAATAATACTTGCTACACGTCCACAGTAAGCAGATGCCTAAAGGCAATTAAGACCCTACCATCCAGGCATTCAGTTGGAGTTGACTGGGGTTGGGGTTATCACACACTGTGGTCTTGTGTGAATAGATCCATTCTGTTATGAAGCTTGTGATAATACCCCTGGCCATTTCCAAAAGAAGGGAGAGCCACTGCTGCCTGGGCCAGAAGGGAGTCACCACAATGATCTTGTGGGATTCGTTGTGAATCATCAGATGTACTCTGGATATCAGTAGAAAGGGTGAAAAAGTATAAAGGAACATTCCTGTCAAAGGAAAATTCATCTGTCTTCCAGGCCTTCTTGCATGGAGACCTGGATCAGAATCTTGCCAGCTTATTGTTCAGACAGGAGGCAAATAGATGTACTTTAGGTACTCCCAGCAGACTGATCAAATCTTGGAAGACCACCAATCCAGCTTCTATTTTGAGGGTCTACCCTTACCCTGACAAGCTTGTATGCCACACAGTTTTGCTCTGATGGAAATGTAGGATGCCTGTAGAGTTAGAATGTGCTGTGAAGCTGTATCCCAAGATAATATGGCTAGTCTGCAAAGGGGGTATGACCTGGTTCCCCCTTCCTTATTGATATACAATATGACTCAGACAATACCAGATTCATGTGGTATGACCTGATTCCCCCTTCCTTGTTGATATACCACATGACTCTGGTATTGTCTGTAACAACTTGAAGATGTCCAGGAGGACCAACAATGATATGCTTGCGTCTGTCCTTGGTGTCCCACACACCTTGTACTTTTATCCCTGAAACTGTTCCCCAAGCAGAGTCTAACATGTATGTAGTGACTGCAGGGAGGGAAATGGGAGACCTGCATTTAGAGAAATTTGATGTCTCTACCAAGTGATTTATTTTCTATTAAACCCCAGCACTGAAATTTGGAAAGATAAAGGGTGCTGATGATGGGACCAAACAAATTTCAGATACCATTGTATCTTTCTCATGTGCCATGGTATCATGGGAATCATAGATGCTATGAAACCCAAAATCCTTAGGTAATCCCTCACAGTGACAGAAGTCTGAGTGGAATATCTTATTATTAATTCTAGACATAGATCTACTTTTCTAATGGAAGGAAAACTCTTTGAAATTAGGTGTCTAGTTGACACCCCAGGAATGCAATCCTGTGTGAAGGAGTCAAAAAAGAAAAGAGTTTTGAATGTTCCCTCTGAATCCCAGCTTGTATAAGAGATCTTTCACCCAAATGAGAGATGCGTGACACTTTGAAAAAGATCCTGAAAAGATAAGCAAGTCATCTAAATATGAAAAAAAAATGTTAATACCTGTAACCTTCAATGGGGTATGACTGGAGATAGATACTTTGTAAACACATTTAGTGCAGTGGATAGTCCAAAGGGTAAGACAACAGAACTGACAATGTGATTCAAACACACAAAGCATTAAGAAATGCTTGAAATCTGGATGAATAGGAATGTGATAATAAGCATCTTTTAAATTTTGTGCTACCAGGAAATTTAAATGAAGATGAAGAGGTGACAGGTTGTGAGGTGACAGCATTTTAAATATGGGCACTATCACAAACAGGTTTAGGAAGGAAAGGTCCAGAACTAGTCACCAAGCATTTTCTTTCTTTGGCATTAAAACATCCTTGAATATAAATCTTTCCTAACCTTGGAAGGAGGAAATGGTTCTATCACTCCCTGAGACAGCACATGTTGAAGGACATGAGGAGAATAGAGGGGTCTGTTCTGGTGGGTGACGAATCTCACTGCCATCTGTACCTTGACAAATGATCTTCAGAACCTGTCTGTCTGAAACTATTTATTGCCAAAAAGTGGATTCACACTTTCTGGAAGGCAAAAGGGAATGCCAGGGATGGGGGTGTCTGGGTTGGAAACAAGGTCCCTTAAATAGTTATTCTGACTTGCTGAAATATCCTTGTTTTGGGGGGAGTCCTGTATTCTTTTTGGAACTCCCTCTCATATCTTCTTAAATGTCTGTTTACCCACATTTTAGTGTGACTGATTACTTTTTTTTTGCTGAAATTGGAAGAAGGATTAGAGAATCCCTTAGAAAATTTGGAAGTGAAGGACTGGAAAATCTTAAAGATTCCCTGTATCAGCTTATACCTTTCATCACGCTTTTTGATAACGTCTGCAGCAGAGGAATCAAAAACTAAATCTGTATCCAGTAGAAAATGTAAAATCTCATTTTTCACATAATCTAGAAGATTCTGAGAATGCAGCCTGGCAAACCTTCTCAAAACAGGACCAGTGGCTATAGCCCTAAAGAAGTATCAAAAGAGTTGTACACACACTGTAAACAATGAGTTATGCCATGTAAGATGGAAGAAACTAAAGCAGATTTTTTCCTCACAAGAAGAAACTAAAGACAAAACATTCCTCATACTTTCACAATAATACAAAACAAACTTTAACATATGAGCCTGACAATTCAAAATCTTGAAAAATCAAAGTTGCAGAAGCAATCATTTTATTTCCCATACTTACCAGAAAGAATAGGATTGGAACTGACCAAATGTTTAGCAGCAGTGGTATTAACTAAAGGTATAGCTGCTGGGTCAGGTTTGGGATGAGTATATAAAAACTTAAAGTGTATTGTTACACTGTAAGAGTGCATTGCAGTAAATGATTAGTTAACTGCTGCAATGCATCTTACACTGATCATTTCGTATTTATTTCAGCCATGTTTTGAATAAAAACCTTTGTTAACTTTTTATTCAAATCTCAGTCCAAATAAATTTAGAATTTCCCTCAGTAATGTTAACTAATGACTATATGGGGCATTTCTGCTTCTTTGCAGAATGTATCTGTTAAAGTTTATGCATGAATTTCAGATTTTCACTTAGTTGATATTACTGAGATTAAAGATCATCTTTGACTTTCAGTGGCATCAGTGTGAGGAAAACAAATTTAACAAGTGCTAGAATTTAATCAATGTTAGAGGGAAAATGTTCAACAATCAGGAGAAAATACTAATTGGTTCTTTGTGCACAATGTTGGATGGTGCTAAAAGGTAAGTGGCCAAGTGTGGCAATACACTTTAAAAGACTGAAGAAATTATACATTCTATTAGCCTCATCAGGAGCAGCAAAATTACAGGCAGTGACACACACACACACACACACACACACACACACACCTCCAAAGCTGACAGAACTGGAAGAATGGGTGAAGGTTCTGGAAATTCCTTCTGTAATAGCTCATACTATTTTGTGAGGGACTGAGAAATCTCAGTGTTCTCCCACTGAAAACAGTGGCACATTCCAGAAATAGTCTCAGAGAAAGCAAATCCCCACAGGGAAAATCAGAAACTGAGTTCTCCTCTGAGCCTGAATCTGAAGAGAAAACCCTGTATCTGTCACTTCATCCTCCTGTTCAGATTCAGAATCTTGACTCTCTTCAGGAAAAGAGGCATTCCTTTCTCTTTTACCAGAAACCACCTTATAAGATGGATCAAAAGCCTGAATTAAACCCTGAGCCAGGCCCAGTAAACTACTCCTGGAGGAGGAGTAGAACCGTATTTATTTTTTTCTTTTGTTTTGACAGGAAAAATGGGGCTAGCAGTGTTATTAATGGCAGCAGCAGCAACTTCCCCAGAGGTGGGCACAATATTCTGACCAACTGGATGTCTTCACTCTTTCCTATCCCAGGACTGACAAGAGTGGCTCTCTCTTGTCCACAGAAGCGACCCAACAGCTGCAGGGGGCCCATTCCACAGCCATTGTAGGTGCTACACCAGAGGGGTCCAGGGAAAAAGATGAGTGATCTGGTGATCAGCTTTGGCCATAGCAGAGTCACCCACCTGTGGCTGAGACAAATTGGGAGCCTGCTGTAGTGCCAAAGGCTGTTTGCTTAACTTTTTCTTTTTGTGACTGGAAGAAGGACCGGCCATGGAACAGTCAGACTATTCAATGGTCAAGCCAAAAATAGTGCCTCTTTTCTGGAAACCAAGCAGCATAAGCCAGTAAAGTCATTAAAAATCACTTTTTCCTTACAAAAACACAAGAAATAAACCAGTTTAAAACACTTTTTTCAACCTCAAAAAGTAAAATAAACACACTTTTTTCAACTTTAAACAACTTTTAAACTGACAGGAAAAAAGTGCATTCCCATTTAAAAGTACAGTTAAATCTTATGACAATCCATTAAAACACAAATTCCTATCTTAAAGTAACTTTCTTAAGCAGAAAAGTACAATAAAACAATATATTTTATATGATGAAGATTTTTGCAAAAGGGAACTTATCTGCCTTGCAAAAGAACAGCACAAGCTGATAGTTGATCCTTAAAAGTCAGCAGAGGAGTGATGTCTTCAATGGCAGGAAAGCTCTGAAGGGCTTGGTGTCAAAACCTTTTTTTTTGGTCAGCTCAGCTCAAACTGGCTAACAGTTTGGTGAGTGGAAGGTTCCCTGAATCTTATGCAGGATATAACCCATATAGCTAAGGCTACTGCAGCAGTGATCAATATGATGAACATCAGTCTATCTGCATTGAGCTTCTGTTACATGACTCCACAAAAGAATTAAAAAATAATCTAAAACAGCACTCCATTTTCAGCTGGATATGCCATGCTGCATGTGAGCAGCTTCTCCACCAGTGATTAGAAATCTTTACTTACCAATTAATCTACCTTGTCATTCTGCTCTCAGCATCATACATTTTGTGGTAACCCTTTGAGCTGTAGCAAGGACATCAATTAACTGTGGAGAATCACCTGTTTCATATCCTCCCTCCTCCCAGTACAAACAAGTCAGCACTTTAAGCTGTAATATAACTAAATGTTGTATAAGGATTACACCTGACATTACAGGGTGTATCATGGAGAATGCCGCATTCGCCTTCTTCCTCACAGAACTGCACTGTTTTTACTTTCTGTACTGTTTGGGCCACCTAGTACTTTTTGTTGCTCCTTTCTGCTGTTACCCACAAGTGTTATAATTCATCTCTCCTAATCTTTTATTTCTCATGCCATCACTGCTTAAATGAGTTTCATCTTCTACCCCTATTGCATTTCTACCCTCTGTAATGAAAGTACAGCTGTTACATCTGTTAACTTTAGAGCAGCCAAGTGAGTTTAAACAATTATTCAACTAGAGTTTAAATGTCTCATTTAGAGACTTTCATCTTTATTTAGGAAGGCTTCAGGTTATCTTTATTAAAGAGATCCAAATGTTGATGATCATTCATAAGTAGATTAGTCATTTATTCACTGGCTTGGAACAGACTGCCTGTTCCTCTTCTTATCTGCTCTGTATGTAGTAATCATTTAACATGTCAAATTTTTTATATGCATCACGCTTGAGGTCTTTCACTTTGTGTGAAATCTCTGTACACTACCCGACTATATCATTTTGCCTTCTTGTTTGCCTGTGCTTTCCTCAGTTAGTGTTTCTAAGACTGCAAAATGCCATGCCTTCCACTCAGGTAGCTAGAAGATGTTTACCAATTTTTTAAATATTTTGGCACCCTCCTCTCTAATGGTCAGCACTCATCCTTGTGAACTACTGGTCCATTCATTCCTCACTGATCAAGATCTAATCTCAGCCCATGTATTGTCTGTGAGGTGACAGCCAAACATGGAGCCATCATCACTGCAGTCATTAGGGCATTTTTAGTTGTGTAGCTTTACCCCACCTCCTGGAGGAAATGTGGGTTTCCTAATCACAATGGCGAGACCTCCTATGCCTCTGAAGTGTAAGGTCACCACAAGAGGTAAATCCACCACAACTCTCCTCTCAGGACAGCGTTCAGATGTAAGCCATGCATCTCTTGCCCACACTTCCCCAGCTCTTCCAGTTTCCCAAACCATTAATCAATCTTAGGTCATCTGGGTTGCAGTCAGGGTGTTATCCTTCTGTGCCAAAGAGCTGGGGGCTGACTAATCAAATTTTAATAACATTTCATGCTCCAAAACAGATAGATATGTTTCTTGAAGTAGCAGTGTACTGGATTTTAATTTCCTTATTTATGTAAAACTCTGGAGTGCTTCACTGAACTTAAAATTGTATTAACATTAAAGGAAAATAAACAGTACAATTAAACCTTCTATAGTCATATTTTATAATCCTTGTAAATCCCAGGCATTACTGTACACTCTCTAATTTTCTGTATAGTTACATTCCAAAAAATGCAAACAAAAATTATACACCCAAAGCAGTACCTTTCAACCTGCACTGAAACCAGCCTAATCAGGTCAACCAAACAAACTATATATGTTAAGAGTTCCTTAATACTATTCACCAGCAGTAAATCCACTGAGGCATAAAAGCATTTTATGGCAAGACACTTTTTTCATTGAGAATATAATTTGATAGCTTCTGATATTACATATAATGAAATCTAAAAACTAGCATGGCAGGCAACAGACACCAACTTAAATATGTGAAACAAAGCACTGGCTGGCCTGTTCAAGTGGCATCTTCTGGAATATTCTTTCCAATCACAACTCATAATCTTAAAATGACAGAAGAACAATTCCAAACATAGGTTCATAGGTTCATAGGTTCATACTAGGCTATCTGCCCTAGGGCATTTATAAGCCTAGCCAGAATGTGTTTGGCTTTCGCCACCCATTTTAAATTTATTTTGCTATGCCCTTTTTCGAGGTTAGTATACTGTGCCTCCATCTAACAGTGACACAGAAGTGATACCCGGGGTAAACCTACTATCTCCCATCCACTCATCAAGATTCCTCTTGAAAAGAGTCAATGAGGGACTCTGCCTAACCTGGACTGGGATTTTATTCCAGAGTGAAGGGAGCCTCTGGGTTATGAATCTGTCCCTCCAGCATGTCCTATTTATTTCAGTGCTGAGGTTCAAGTCTCTCGAGCACGTAGCTCGATGGGATTTGGATTTTCTGAGGTGCAGCATGTCCATTAATTCCGGGTTGGACATGGCTTTATACGTCAGGCACAGATCGCCTCTGAAAAGGCGGTATGCCACTGAGTAGAGCTGGAGTTTCTTTAACCGGGCAGCATATGGCATCTGTTTGAGCCCTTTGATCCTCTTGGTGAGGTACTTTTGGGGTGTTTCCAGTTGCTGCAGGTGTCTGGTAAGGTACCTCCCAAAGCATTGTACTCAATTATGGGCCTGATGAGGGATGAGTAAAGAGGCACGATGACCTCCCCTGATCTAGATTTGAATCCCTTCATGATTAGGTGGGCTATATAAAATGTTTTTCTAACCACTTTGGCCACGTGGTTGTCAAATGAGAGATTGCTATCAACTTGGGTCCCCAGGTCCCTAATTACTTCTTCTGTACTTAATGGATTACCACCTATGTGGTAATTTGTGGGCACTTGTTTTGCCAAAGGGGATGACTATACACTTTTGGCATTTAGCTTGAGGCCATGGCTCTGTCACCAGTTGTCTGTTTCTATGAGGCCCTTTTGGAGGATGCTTTTGTCGGCTGGAGAGTCGATTATGGCCCAGTTTGCAGTCATCTGCGAACTTGGTGAGCCACAGTCCTTCCGTGTTGGCCTGTACCTCCGGAAATATATACCGAACAAGAGAGGTCCCAGGACTGAGCCTTGTGGGACACCACTTGTAACTGGTTTGAGTCTGACATGGCTCCAGCAATTCTAACCATGTGGGTTCTGTCCTTGAGCCAGTTTGCAATCCATCTAGTGACATAGGGTTTATATTTAAGCTGGTGAGCTTATCTATAATGCCCAAGTGGGGTATTGTATCAAAGGCTTTTGCGAGGTCCAGGTAGGCTGTGTGGACCACCTTCCCCTCATCAATGGCCTTGGTGACTGTTTCAAAGAAATCAACCAGGTTTAAGAGGCAGGATCTGCCCTTAACAAAGCCGAACTGGGTAGGATCCAGTGTCTGTAGGTCCCCAATATCTTTATTTATGAGGTCCATGATGATCCTTTCCATAGCTTTGCAGACCAAGCTAGTCAGGCTTATGGGGCGATAGTTTCCAGGATCTGTTGAGGCACCACCTTTATGGAGAGGGACCCTTGTTGCTGTACGCCACTCTTTGGGCACATATCCTGTAGTAAGGCTGAGATTGAACAGTAGTTTTAAGTTTGGATTTAGCTCTTCTTGGAGTTCATGTAGGACACAGCCCGGGACACCGTCTGGTCCCATTGATGCTGTGTTTTTTGCTTTGGAGAGGGCGGCTCTTACCTGAGCATCTGAGATGTCAGGGGGGGCAGCACTCTGCTTGGATAGATATTTGCCCTTTTGGTGGGGAGGGGGGAGAGATGTTTGCGCTGAACCTGTCAGCTAGGATGTTGGCAATGTCTGTGGGTTCAGTGTATTTTTTGTCATTTTGGACTAATTCTGAGCATATCTGGGAATTACCACCCAGGTTCCTAACATAACTAAAGAAAGCCTTGTGATTATCCTTAGTGTCCTGTGCAATTTGTCTCTCGAAGCTGGCCTTAGACAATTTTATGAGTGCCCGTAGTTTTTTGCTAATACTGATCAGTGATGCCTTCCCTTTTTGGGAATATTCATAATATACTAAAAACTGTTACATTTCAGCATTTCATCATATTTTAATATGTTTTTATAATCTCATCTGTAATTTTGCTTTACACAAACAACTCTGCATTCATTACAGAACTTTTAATAAAAGTAATGACAGAATACAATGGTATACTATCCCTGTTTTTAACTGCTTCTCCTAGACAAGCAATATTCCATAATATTTTGTCTATAACAAGATAGAAGTATGCTTCCCTATTTAAAACTCACAGCATGCTGCTGCAGTGTCTCACAAGGCCAAACACATTTCCTAGTGTAGCTTATATAGGAAAAAATGTCAAAAATAATTCCATCAGGGAGAATCCCTTCTGACACTTATATTTCAGCTATATATCATATGTTTGAATGTTGAAAATGTCGAACACTCTAAAGAGTGAAAATGCCAGAACTCAAAGTTCTTTTATTGAGATTGCAGTACAGTGAAGATCAGAATATTTGCCCTTTCCTCACTGTAGTCTGATCTCGGAGTTGGAATATATATTTATCGGGGTGGTGTGGGGGGGCACAGCCCCCCCCACAATAAGAAGTTCGATTTCCAGCATTTTCGCTCTTTAGAACGTTCAACAGTTTCAACATTTGATTATATGATATAGACCCTATATTTTTAACATAGACGGCACAGTGGTGCAGCAGTAGGGTTGTTGCCTCACAGCAAGAGGTTCTCCGGTTTGATTCTTGGCTGAAGTACCTTCTGTGTGGAGTCTGTATGTCCTCCCTGCATTTGTGTGGGTTTCTTCCAGGTACTCTAGTTTCCTCCCACATTACAAAGACATGAATCAGGGGTATTTCTCCCTGGGCCTCCAATAAAAATTGGCTTCATTCCAAGTCGGAATTTCATGGTAAACAAATGTTAAATAAATAAATAATATATCAATACACAATATCTTCAAGGAAATACTCTCATTGAGGAGGCAACTAACATCTAATAAGGCACTAAGAAAAATGTTATCCAAATTTGATAATAAAAGCCAAGAGCAAGTATGAGAAACTGTTTTACTCTAACAGAGACATCTACTGCCATCCTCATTATCTTCAAATTAATACACTAAGCAAACTCCCAGAGTTCACAAGTCAGTGATGTGATATCCATTGCTTATCCAAGACTTCTGTCAATGACATAAATGTTATGTCCTTCCCAAGACCAGGCTCACACAGCCAAAATCAACAAAAGCATAAACAGTCTGACTTGTGTGGCATAGAGGGATACAATCTGACTACAGCTCAGAAATGAGTCTCATTAGTGGCTTGTGTGGTGGAAAAGTCAAGGAGGGGGGATGGGAGTAAGTGGTAAATGCCAGCTCACCCATCCTGGTGGGGATGGAGCGGTGGTTTTGCTCAGCAGATCCTCACCATGTAAAGGATGGCTTTCATGGTACTAAAAATTATCAGGATTGGGGCAATGGGATTAACCATCTCAAGCCTGTCTAGCATGTGACTTGAATCATTCATATGCTTATGGAAGGTACAGGAGGTCCCATGGTAGCAAACTGCTCATGTCAACCATCAAGAGAAGAGTTAGGGTCTTACTAGAAATGCCCTTTTTGCTAGGCTGCTAGAAGTAGCATAAACCACCTCTATGGCTGCCTGGATCATGACTTTTCTGGTCAGCTGTTTCCTCTATGCTGGGGATACCTGGAGGAATGAATTTGTTGCAGGCCAGTAGGGCAGGCTCACTGGAGAGCAGACATGGAGGCAAAAAGCATACAGAAAAAATATACGCAAGTAGAAATTTCATCTTTAAAACTATATCAAAGGGATATGAAATTTCTGGAAATGAATCTTAATCATCCCGGAATTATGGTCCCAAATATTCTTTTCATTCCTCTCAAAACAATAATGTCTTACACAGAAGTTGTCATACACATATCACAGAACCCTTGAAAATCACCCATCCACTAGTGCAAAAACAGTGCAAATTACTTAGTGCTCCAACTAATAAACCTTGCAGGCATTTGTGTATATTCCTATAATAGCATTATACAAAGAAGCACCATTCATCAAACTGATCTAGTCATAATACTTCTACTAGTTTCAAATTAAATATTTTAATCAAGTTTTAAAATATGGAATTGCCCATCAGTTATTAAAGAAGTTTTAATTGTACCACATGGTTTATAAACACTTCAGACTAACCAATGTGCCATCAATACATGCTGAGACATGAGACACTAGCATCTCAGCCTCACTGTATGCTAACATTGAAAAATGCATTCAGATCCCTGATAGTCACAATACAGTTGGTGAAATAATAATCCTTTTGCCACAGAATAAAAGAGTTACATTTGTAAAACTGATCAGTCATTTCAACATCATGCATTGACATCAGCTTTTTACAAATGGTTTCCAACCTTCCTACATATGCATTTTGCAGGACCAGTCAATATCCAATTAGGAATGTGCACAAATATGCAAAAGTGAAATCTCTGTAACTAAAATAAAATTGAAATAAAATTCATGCTTTGTGCAAAATTATCTTACTGCATTTACAATATATCTGTTTTACCTCCTAAGAAGTAGTGATAAAAAGTGGCTAACATTTATTTGCAGTGTTTAGCTACTAACTGCCAGCAGAAAACACCTACTCATCTCCCCCTCAGTCACAGCATACCTCCAACCATACTATCTAGAGTTGTTTTACAAACTGCTGCAGTACCAAATAATTGCTAGTTTTTAGAGGTTTCAGATTCCACCTCATGTAATTGAAATTAATAAAATACTTATTTATTCCATTCATAAAATAAAGTATGAGTTTAAAGAAAATACTGTATACTGTCCTTCAATAAAGTTCCAGAAAAAAAATTGTTCACAACAATGTTCTTTTTATATGCTGTTTGCTATCATGTCTGTCGACCATCAACCCTCCACCTATTGGTCTTGACCCATTTTCCTCCATACTGCATATACTCAACTTGGAGACAAGGGCTGACTGGTGAGCCATCATAAATACAGCCATGATGGTTCTCTGTGCTGGCATCCCATCAGTGAGGTCATTTAAGTATGGTCAACACCCCTTTATCGATGGCACGCAGAAACATGACTACTTTCATGGGGAAGGTGTAGTGGCCTTTGCAGTAAAGCAGGTTGTAGGTTATAACTGAATGGTCATTATCATACAAAATTATACTTTCAGTAACTCTTATTACTTTCCAAGTGGCCAAAGGATAGACAAATTCTTTCTTTCAGAGAGTAAATTTCAAATCTTTCTAGCACTGGCCTGGGCATTGAAGATCTAAGGTATTGTGATAAATAAACTCTGTGTATCTATCCAACTCTCACTTCATCCACTGACAGGCCAGTCCATTCATATATCTTCCTTTGCATATAGTGCAGGCAGTATGAACCTTCTTCATATTCAGGAACCTGACCCAAAAGACAGATATTGTTTCTTTGGCCACTGTACTTCAAGTCTGTCACTCAAGTTTTAAATAACCTCAGTTATGCTTATGTAGTTCCCAGTAGGACCATGATGTCTCTATGCTATGATGGAAATTCCAGAGATCTTCTCCTGGTGAGAGAAGGAGTACAGTTACATTATTTCCTGGAGACTGCTGATCACCAGAAAGTGTAATAGCTGCTTTATAGGGGACAGCTTGGAATCTGTGCTTATATTCTGATCCTGGTGAGAGTAGAAAGAGAGTGCTTTGATTCCTGACTCTTTCTGGTTGGAGAGTGAGTGTCTGTGCTTAACATACCTGATTGGTCTGGTTGCTATTTGAGGCATCTACTAGAAAAAGGCCACAAGACTGTGGATCACAAAACAGGCTGTGGCTTGCTTCTCTTCTTGGGATTGGTGCTAACATTTTGCTTCTGGTGAGAGAAGAAACAAAGGAGTATTGTACCCCAACAGAGTGAAACTGTGCTGAGACCAGCATTAGTAGTAGGCAGGCAGTAGCCATTCATGCAACTCCCCTCTTTTCATCATTCTTGACAAGCTAATTCTTTATTTTTCAGTAAGTATTGCTTGATTTCATAGGTTCATAGGTAGGTACTAGGCTATCGGCCCAAGGGCCTAAGTAAGCCTAGCCAACAAGATTCCCTGGCTTACGCCACCCAAGAAAGTTATTTTCCTGTACCCCTGTTGAGCAGAGCCACAGAAGTGATCCCCGGGGTGTATTTCCTATTTCCCATCCACTCATCAAGATTTTTCTTGAAGAGTGCTAATGATTTCTTTCTAACTTCAGAATATCTGCCTAAATACTTCATCCTTAAATTTTCAGGCTCTATGTATTAGTTTCCCCCTCAAGTGTTTGGCAGTGCTCTGTACAGACTCAGATACCTTGAGTGACATTTTTCATGTAAAAGGAATATATAAAGAAACAGCTCCAGTACTTAGCAATAATGACCATCCCTCCTGGCATGTCTAAAGGTCAGTTCCCTGTGCTTTCTCCTACTAACCTGGTGAACTTGGGCATTCTGAGGCAGTGTAGCAACGGCCTCATGTACACAAATGGACCTCTCCTCTTACCTCCCAGCATGCAGACTTGTGAGAGATGCACATATATATTCAAACTGGAAGCCATGCACTCTCAAGCCAAGACCAGAGTAGCTGGTCAAGAGGAGAAGGTCAACACCTGCACCACACCACATGCAACACATAGCCCTCCAGAACACCCACCATCACAGGTCTCACATAAAAACACAAACCACACACCCACCTTCGTGGAGGCTCTCAATAGAATTCTACCCAAACAGCAGAGACCTCCAAGGCAGAAACACACTCAACCACCACAACACAATACAAACCACAAGACACATAGCTCAACTACACAATGCGCCCCTCAACCTAAGCTCCTAAGGTAAAAGAGCTTGCCAAATACACTAATCATAGGTGGCTTGATAGTGAGGCACACTGATGTCCCACTCACTAGGTTGAATACGGAGAAGGTAACAGTCAGTTGACTATCAGGTGTCAGAATCCGAAAAATAACACACATAGTCAGGTCACTCCACAACAAGTGCAAGTATGACTCTGTCACTGTCCATGTGGGTGTGAATGGCCTAAGAAGCACCTCCCTGGACTACATGAAAAGAGACATGGTGAGCTCTCAGATTATGTGGTCCAGGCAGGTATGACCCTAGCCCTGAGCAGCATCCTACCATTGCCCAGAATGATACCGCAGTACAAGCAGAAAATGATTGACTTCAACAATTGGCCAAGTTTCTTTTTTTATTTTTATTTTTCAAATACATTTGAATAAATTCCATAGTATTTATACATAACATCTTAAATAGCTATGTACACTATTTACCAGTTACTTTATAAGTATGTCCAATCCATTATCAGAGTGTCTGATCAATTATTGTATAGTGTCAATCAACAATAAGACTTTTCCCCAAGGGTTGTTGATAAATGGCTTTGGATAAAGTCTTAGTTCTTTAATTTTAATTTCCAATAATGCTTCAGTAGGCTGTAGAAGTCTTCCAAAGTTGGTATTGTGCTTAATTGGCTAAGTTTCTGGTGTCATTCTAAGGGGATCCAGTATCTGTCTGCTTGGGATAACATGATTGACAGACCTCAATGCTTTGCCAGAGATGGACTGCATCTACCAAACATGGGTTTCTGGATACTGGCTAAGGCTCTTGCCACCCCTATAGTGTCTTTTCTAGGTGATGTTCCAAAGACCAAATTACCACAATAACAGCTATAAATAAATGCAATTTGAGGGTTATGCTGCTCAATGCTAGAAGTCTAAATCTCAAAATGCACTTGCTTGAAGGACTCCTCAAAATGGAGAACATCAACATTTATGCTGTAACGGAGACCTGGTTTAAAGCAGCAGAAAGCACCCCTGTGCTAGCAGGCTATAACTCATTCCACATCTTTTGGCCCCTAGAACATGGACCAAAGCTCTAAAGGTGGTGGTGTCTCCATATTAATAAAGGATATGCACACCTCCAGACTAGTAGCCCGGCATAATGCATCTGAAATACTTCAGATACAACTAACATTGGGTAAGATGGCGATTCAGGTCGTAGCCTGCTATAGGTCCCCAACCATGCCCCAACACCCTCACTCCACTTTCCTAAGCACCCTGGAAACTATTAGGGTCTAACCCAACACTCTCATACTAGGTGACTTCAACTATCCCTCCATCAATTGGGAAAACTACTCATGCATCAATACACTGGCCCAACGCTTCCTGGAATTCATCATTTCCAATGCCCTGGGCCAGCTTATTTTTACTGCCACTAGAGGAAGCAACATCCTTGACCTGGTTATTACTAACATGGGCAACCGTTGCTCTACACCAATAGTCAATTCCCTCCCTGGTTAGATCCGACCACAAACTAATCACCATGGAAATGCACATCTCACCCACACCCCCCACAAAGGTAACCACCATGAAAAACTTCCCCAAAGCTGACTTTGGGTGCCTAAAAACAAAGGTGGCTAACTTCACAGTACCCATGTCAATGGAAAATAGATGCATGACTGCCAAATTATGCGCCATTTCACTGTACGAACACGTACATAAATGCATGGAACTAGCCATACCCAAAAGAACCAAGACGCTCTCCTCCAAAAAAAGAAAGTCAATCTTGTGGTCCCCTGCCATTAATAAACTTTACAACAGAAGGAAAAAACTGTTGCAGAAAAAGGTGAATTCCCAAGACTGAAAAAACTCCCTTATTGGCCTCAACAAAAAGTTGAGATCCCTCATCAAAACCTCTAAAGTCAGCTATGAAGGCAGAATTGCAGCAGACACTAAAAACAACCACAAAGCCTTCTATAGTTATATCAAGAATCTCCAAGGCAATACACAGGTTTGCTCTGAGTTACTGCACAATGGTACCTCTTATACTGAACCAACAGATATTGCCAACATAATGGCCAACAGATTCACTGCCAACTTTACCCCCCCCCCCAAAGGACCAATCACAATACTGGAGGAATGCCAGGCACCCAGCATTACTGCAGCACAGGTTAAAGCTGCATTATCCATGGCTAAGAATACAGCTTCCATGGGACCTGATAATATCCCAGGATGTGCATGAACTATAAAGTGAACTGGCACCACATCTGTGTGCCCTGTTTAATCACAGCCTCACCTCAGGCTTTGTCCCTACCGAATGGTGCACTGCTACAGACATCCCTCTCCATAAAGGGGGAGTGACTACAGACCCTGGGAATTATCACCCCATTAGCCTGACAAGTCTGATATGTAAGGCTATGGAGCACATCCCCATGGACCTAATTAACAAGGATATAGGGAGTCTCCAAACTCTAGACCCCACGCAATTTGGTTTTGTGAAAGGTAGATCATGCCTGGTCAACCTGGTTGACTTCTTTGAGTCAGTCACCAGAGGTGTGAATGAGGGCAAGACAGTTCATACAGCCTACCTTGATCTTGCCAAGGCCTTTGATACCATTTTCCACTCAGGAATTATTGATAAACTCACCAAACTAGGCATTGACCCCTATATCACTAGGTGGGTTGCAAATTGGCTCACAGATAGAACCCACAGTGTGAAAGTAGCAGACTCCAAGTCAGACTGCTGACCAGTCACAAGTGGAGTCCACAGGGATCAGTCCTGGGTCCTCTTCTGTTTTGCATCTACTTCTCAGAAGTCCAGGCCAACATGGAGGGACTCTGGCTGACCAAGTTCGCAGATGACTACAAGCTGAGAACCATTACTAACTCCCCAAGTGATGTAGACATCCTACAGAAAGGCCTCACTGAGACCAATGACTGGTGTCAAAACCATGGCCTTAAGCTTAATGCCAAAAATGCGACAGCATCCCCTTTGGGAAAACCTCAGTTCCCACTAATTACCACATCAATGGGAGCTCACCGAACACTGAAGGCGTTATAAGAGATCTGGGGACACAGGTTGACAGCAACCTCTCCTTCGACCACCACATTGCCACTGTGGTCAGAAAGTCCTTCTATGTGGCACATCTCATTACCAAGGGTTTTGCATCCAGGAAGAAAAAGGTCATCATCTCTCTCTACTCTTCCCTCATTAGGTCAATCGTTGAGTATAATGCCCCATTTGGCATGTGCCTCACTAGACACATGCAACAGCTGGAAAGGCCACAAAAGTATCTCACAAAGAGGATTTTAGGCTTTAAACACATGTCCTATATGGACAGACTCAAAAAACTCCAGTTATTCTCTGTCTCATATCGTCTACTAAGAGGCGATCTCTGCTTGACTTACAAAGCCATGTCTGACCCAGCTCTGTTAGAAATGCTACATCTAAAAAAATCCCAAGCCCTCTGCACCACACGCTCCAGACACCTCAACCTCATTACCACAATCAACAGAATATGCTGGAGGGAGAGGTTCATAACCCAGAGACTCCCCATGCTCTGGAATAAACTTCCCATACATGTCAAGCAGAGCACCTCACTGGCCCTCTTCAACATAAATCTTGATGAGTAGATGAGAAATAGAAAGTTCACCCAGGGGTCACTCCAGTGGCTGTACTTGATAGAGGCACTGGGAACTAACATCGGGTGGCACGATGATGGGACACTCCTATGGGCTGGTTTGTAAAGGCTCCAGGGCCATTAGCCTAGTACACACCTATGAACCTATGATTACCAACATAGCAAAAAGGTTAAGCTAAAAAATACTTTAAGTGAACTATCAATTTCTGCTTTTACCCACTGACTACACAGTTAGTATACATAACTTAGGGTGTTTGGAGGTCTTTAAACATGAAGGTGAAGAAGGTTTGCCTCATGCAGAAATACTTTGTTTTTATTTCACTAAAAGTGGTTTTCAGCATAAGTATTGTCAGTCATAGGGAAGGAAATAATAAACTCATAATGAATTAATTCCCAATCTATACCAGACATCTTTGAGCATGATATTCAGTTCTTCCAAATACTGAGAAAGTGCAAAAATTGCTTATCTCAGTTTCACTAGTTTTAATATTTTACTTTTCAATAAAGTATGACAGCTTTCTTTTAATTGTAAGAAGCCCTGTTCTGAAAAACATTGATCATTCTCCTCAGTATCTAGTGTAGATGTGTCTCTCATCCCAGTGCAGGCTGCACCTCACAGCTGACACTTCTCAACCTTTCTTAGCATGTTTAGTACTAGTACACGTCTCTTTTTCAGCATGTAGGCAGTAAACACAGTCTTTGGAAATTAGTTATTTACTTCTCTATCTTGCAACGGGCTAAATACAAGAAACAGCGTTATTATGACAAAGCTATGCTGGTGGAAAATGAAGATCTTCTCATATACATCCATTCTCTATGTCCAAAACCAGAAGACAAAGAATTGATAATTTTCAAAACATATTACACAGACTAAGGACATTACTAGGAACCTTCTCAGATGAGACTTAAAATCGGACGACAAGACAGTGGAGAATGAAGCAAACTGATACTGAGTTGTTCAGTTCTTAGGAGAATCGGGAAATGATTAAGGGCAGTAGTGAAAAAAGATGAATGCCTGATATTATGGGAGGTAGAAGCAAGAGATGAATTTTCGGGACTGTAGAACAACTTGCACTTAGCAGGAGGGCCTGATATTATGATTCAAGTATAAGTGACATGTCTGGAAAATAAATCAGATAATTACATGAGAAGCTTCTGGAACTAAGGTAAGTAGGAGAAACTGAAGCATTTTGGAGATGCTATTTGTCCATCCAATATAAATTTCAAGAAAATTCCAAACAGCTTAGGATGAAGTCAATGGTTTAGCTTCACTGGGGACTTTGGCTCCATGCAGTTTTGTCTGTGAGAAAACTAACATCTTAAATGACAGGTTTTATTAGTTTTCTTAACAATTAATGCAGCATGTTTCATACAAGTGGCACTAAAACATAATCATGAAATTGCATTCTGGGACTTGGTGTTCTCAAACAATAACAGAGAGGAGGATCTCTAATGTTTGAGTGGCAACAGCTACTCAAATTGACCAATCAGAAGTGAGGGTGCTAGAATTCAGAATTGTATGTTTTGAAAAAAAATTGCATTACTGCACAATTGCTCTAACAAAAAAGGTATAATAGTGTGCGTTATTTAGTAAGCATACATTAAAGGTGCCATTGCAAAAGCAACAAGCTGCTTTGTGAAATAAAACAATTCAAGAAAATCCACACAACCACCAAGGCAGATATGGTATAAATCCAAAACTTTAATACACAGCGCTTTCATGCCCTTCCGAGCACTTCTTCAGACCATACAAATGCAATAAAACAATACCTTTAAATATATGCCTAAATCTAAAAACACCTATCACATGATAGCATCAATTAAAATCACTGGAACAGTCTCTGCCCTTCAAGAAAGGTTTTAAAGGGACTGGACCATTTAGCCCTGGTGGTGCATCACTATGTAACCTTATGATCCAACTAGTTTCTCTTTGTTCAAGGATATTATTGGAATCATCTAATGTCATGTTAGTTACTATCTGGTCTAATACTTTAAATCTGAAAGTATGTGTGTGATCTGTATTCATTACATGGGTGGCCAAAGCATTCCTGGAATCAAGCTTCCTAATAGCTAATAAATGTTCACGTATCCTGTCTCTCAACTGCCTCTTGGTCTACCCTACATAGAAACTATTGCATGATTGACAAGTTGCCAAATAGACCACAAAAGTACTATGACAGTTAGTATTAAAGCGAATAGAATACTCAAAATGAGTGACAGGATGTGTAAAAATAGGTTGTATATCTATATATGTACAACAATTACAATTCCCACACATTAAAGTAGAGCCAATTCCAACTTGTGTATGTGTGTCTAATGCATCATAACATAATAAGCGTTTAAGGTTACATTTATTTTTGAACATAAATCTGGGTTGTGGTCCTACAACCTCACTAATCTTTTCTTCTGTTAATAGAACGGGCCAATTTGTCTTGATGATGTCACAAAATAGTCCATGGTCACTAGTATAATGCATCGAGAAATTTACATGATATTGTTTTATATTCTGCCCAGCTCTAGTCTGAGATGTCATGGAGTTATCATGTAGAAAAGGTAGTGCAATAGTATGCCTACGCTGAGTGTCTTCTGTTACCATTTGATTCACTTCTTTATGTCTATACCCTCTATCTCTTAATTCACGGGTTAATTTAAATAAATCCTTCTCAAATACTTCCTGAACACTATCTAATCTTAATATGCAAATACCCTGTCCTTTTAACACATTCTTAAATATTCTAGTGGGATGCATACTGTCTCTATGTAGGGTGGCATTAACCCTGCATTCCTTCCTATACATTTGAGTTGCTATAGAGCCATCAAAAGTTCTATATAATCTAACATCTAAGAAATCCATAGATGTATGCGAATATTGATAAGTGAATTTAAGAAAGTTAGTGATTGTATGCAATTAATCCACAAATTTTGGTATTAATTCACAGGGACCTTTCCACAGAATAAACAGGTCATCTACAAACCTCTTAAAAAAGACCAAATGTTCCTTATAAATATGTTCACATAATACAAACTTTTTTCCCAATTACTCGTAACTAAATTGGCATAGCTATTTGCGCATGGGGTGCCCATCGCTACCCCCTGCCACTGCCAATAGTATTGTCCATCAAAATAGAATAAATTATGCTCTAGTATGATGCTAAGTAGACTACAAATTAATATATTCTTGGCTTCACTGAACATACTGTCAGTTTTAATAATTTCACTTAACATTTGCAAACCTTGTTCATTAGGTATACTGGTGAAAAGTGATTGCACATCCAGGGCTAAAAAACATATAATTCATTTCAACACAAGATTCTAGAAATGCTGACATATCAGTGATAAATTGCTTAGTATCCTTTAAAATAACATCAGATTTATCAAGCAACTCCTTAATTATTTTTCAATGAAGATAGACATAGACTCAGTGACCCATCCCCCTCCTGAGACAATAGGTCTCATTGGGGGTCTGTCCACTGACTTGTGTACCTTCAGAAGCCCATTCAAGATAGGTACTGTCGGATGCACAATTCTAAAGTAGTTGAACAAATCTAATGTAATCATATTGGCCGCGAAGTAACTAGTTAAAACCTTATCTATTTTATTAATAACACTATATACATTAGATAAGTCTATCAAAGTGTATGTCATAGTATTACATAATAAATCATACATCAATTCTAAATAAAACCTCCTATCTAAAATAACTAATAAACCACCCTTGTCAGCTGGTCTGAAGACAATGGAATCATCAGCTTGTAATAGCCGTAGAGCTTCCCACTCTTCCCAATTCATGTTTTTAAATCTCTTCTTATCTGTTTAAGTTTTATTCAAAAAGTATGTCCTAATATCCTGTTCACATAAATGACTAAACGTTTCTAACACAGGGTCTAGTGCAGGCATGAAGCAACTAGGTTTCTCAAAAACATTATTTTCTACTTTACTAAACATAGTTCTCAACATAACATTCCTGGTGAACATTTTTATATCAATAATCATATCTTTCATGTGTATCTGAGTAGCCGGTATAAAAGACATACCTTCATCTAAAACTCTAAGCTCAATGTCTGAAAAGTCCTTGTTGATAAATTACAAATCAATCGTTGAGGGGTTTCTGCTACATCTTCTTTATCGTCTGTGCAAATGTACTCTCTGTGTCTGGTAACTGTAATGAACATTTCCTCCCTCTGTTCTGTTGTGGCTTGTCTCTGCCAGCATTCACATCCTGTATGGGTAAAGGGAGTGCCTGAAACACTAAAGGGACATGTGTAGAGTTAGGCTTTTGGTTTTACCGATGTGTTGGTCTTATGACTGCTCTCGATAGATGCTAAATTATTACATACAACTTCTATATCCTCATTGTTTGGAGTATCTGTTGGAGCCATTGGTGTCGTCACCTCGGTTTCTGTTTGCTGAACCATTTCTGGTCTACGTGCTGGCGTCACACTTTCAAGATGCTGAACCACTTCTGGTCTCTGTATTGACGTCACTGATGTATTCTCAGCACTCTCCTCCAATCGAATGGCCGGTCCATGGCATTCATGGACAGGTTCCAAATTTGAACCTGTTACTGGGACCCTCGGCCAGGAAAAGACATGGCCGTTGACAAAATTTTGTAGGTCTCTTTCCAGCTTACGTCTCTCGATAATCAAAAGGCGATGCTGGAAAGTGATGTTTTTTCAGTTAATTCATCAAGAGCAGTAGCAAAAACACTTTCAGGCAACAATGTTTTTAGTCTCAACTGCCTTTCACGAACGGCAGTAACTAAATCTTCCTCAAACAGAAGAAAATATTTAATTAACAGTTTCATGTGATTAAAACTTAGTTCTAGGTTAAGTTGCTGCCAGTCCCTTAATAAATCCATATATTGTTCACCATAAGTTGGCATTCACAAGATACGGAAACCTCGAGGAACAACTTTGTGGTAAAGACATGCTTCAAAATGCAGTCTTTGGCACTGGTACCTTTTTAGTTACTGTAGTTCATTCTCCACTGCTGTCAGTTCTTGTTCCATTTTAACATGATCATAATCAGGATTCTCTTCAGTATTATCCAGGTTTCTTGCTGCACAGTCCAACAAAGGATTATCAAATATAAGTGTCATACTTTCAAATGACCTAGAACTATGACTGTTCACCTTCAGATTGCAATCCGGCTCCACATCATTCATATCTGCCATGATCCACAGTGGCAAAAATACCAAAAATAAAATAAAGACAAATAATGGCACTGTGGAAATGAACAGTAAAGACATAAAACAATTCAAGAAATTCCAAGTAGGGTGGCATTAACCCTACATTCCTTCCTATACATTTGAGTAGCTTATTATGTTATGATGCATTAGACAAACATACACAAGTTGGAAGTGGCTCTACTTCAATGTGTGGGAATTGTAATTTTTGTACATATATAGATATACAACCTATTTTTACACATCCTGTCACTCATTTTGAGTATTCTATTCGCTTTAATACTAACTGTCATAGTACTTTTGTGGTCTATTTGCAACTTGTCAATCATGCAATAGTTTCTATGTAAGGAAGACCAAGAGGCAGTTGAGAGACAGGATACATGAACATCTGTTAGCTATTAGGAAGCTTGATTCCAGGAATGCTTTGGCCACCCATGTAATGAATACAGATCGCACACATACCTTCAAATTTAAAGTATTAGACCAGATAGTAACTAACATGAGATTAGGTGATTCCAATAATATCCTTAAACAAAGAGAAACTAGTTGGATCATAAGGTTACATAGTGATGCACCTCCAGGACTAAATGGTCCAGTCCCTTTAAAACCTTTCTTGAAGGGGCGGAGACTGTTCAAGTGATTTTTAATTGATGCTATCATGTGATAGGTGTTTTTTAGATTTAGGCATATATTTAAAGGTATTGTTTTATTGCATTTGTATGGTCTGAAGAAGTGCTCAGAAGGGCATGAAAGCGCTAGCCATTTATGGATTTATAGCATATCCGCCTTGGTGTTCATGTGGATCTTTTTTAATTGTTTTACGTCTTTACTGTTGATTTCCACTGGTACCTATCATTTCCACAGTGGCATTATTTGTCTTTATTTTGCTTTGTGAAATAAATTCAATAAGAAAAAAGACACTGTAGTTCACAAGTAAGGTGTCATAAATATGTATCAGATTTAAGAACTACATACATAAATACAAAAGGAAAAAGAAAACAAAGAACAAAACAGAGGCATACGTATGATGAGGTAGAGGGAGCATCCTTCTTGGGTGCAAGGTGTTATGGGAGTGATCATTGGATGCCGATCTGTAAGTAATACAGCACTGGCATTCTTTTCCGAATCCAGTATTGTGATAACTTTTGTGGAAATGAATTTTTTTGGGCTCCTCACCTAAACACAGGGGGGAGACACCAGATCAGCGGAGAATACAGGGCACCAGAATAGCTAGCTACAGCTCTTTAACAATATAAATTTGAGCAGAAGAAAGCACAAAAGTCAATCAGAAAAGTCGAGTCTCAAACTAAGCAAAGAACAGCCAGTTCAAGATGAGACATGAAACTTTTTAGAAATAGATAATGGAAGGTGTTGGGCCATTTATTGGAAGCGATCGTGTTTTCAGATCTCTAAGCAAAGCATATTGTTTAAGAGGACCAGCTCATAAAAGCATCATCTGAATGAGACACGGCTATTTAAAGCTACAGTGCACCTCCTTAAACTTTTGAAGGGAAAAAAGTTTAAGAAGGCATTTTCTATGATTTAAAGAGCTTGTCAGAAAAGTGGCCTTATTTTGGTGACCGTTTAGTTGAGTTGAGCTTGTGGCAGAGCGCACCTTTCAGACTGCTGCTGTTTCAGCATTGGTATCATCTGTTCTGGGCTTTCAGTTTAAATAATGAAAGTACACAACAGTCAAGAAAGGAAGTTTAATGTAGCCAAGAAATCAGGAAGGAAATTCCTGCATTTTATTTAGGCATACAGAAACAAAACAGAACCAGTTTTAGTTAAAAGCCTTCACCAGCTAATAATAGTCTCACTAAATTTGTGATTTAAATAACATTTACAAAAAATATTCAGTACTAAAACTACCAATAAAAATATTTTACCAGAAGAGGTAGTAGTCTGCATAGGTTGTGCTGTAATCCACCATGGTTAACTTCAAAATGTAGCATTCACATAAAATGGAGCAAAACAACATAGACTAGCTGATTGGTGACCTTTTGTAGTTGGTGGTATAAATTACAATAATAAAATGACAGTATGAGAATCACAATAGGCTCATAGGTTATTACAAGACTAAAAACCATAGGGACCTTACAAGCCTAGACATGCACCCTAAACATTTATGTCCTCGAGTATCACTGGTATCTATTGGGAGGCATGTTAGTAGGGGGGAAACAAAGGATTTGTAGTGGGGTGTTAGTTAGGATTCAACTTTTCTTATTGATGGTCTCTGTCCATAAATGACATGGGGGCCAGACCGGGGGTAAATTTTATGTTTTCCCATCCAATTGTCAAGGTTTCATTTGAATAGGGTAAGGGATGAACTCTACTTGACATGGATGGGGAGCCTATTTTATAGTGCAGGGATACTTTGGGACATGTATCTGTATCTCCAACACATTCTTTTTATATCACAAGCAAAGTTCAGATCCCTGGACCTAGTGTTTCTGGTACTGCATGTTTTACACATGTGCAACAGATCCATCAGGACTGAATATGAGGAAACCCTGTAAGCCAGGCAAAGATCCCCTCTCAGCAGCCTGTAGAAGACTAAATACAGAGCCAGAGCCTGCAGACAGTCAGTGTAGGACACAGTATTCATGCCCTGAATTCTCCTGGTGAGAAAGTTTTGTGGGTGTTCCAGCTGTTGCAAGTGTCTGGTTAGATACATGTCAAAGGGAGCATTGTATTTAATGACTGGTCTGACAGGAACCGTGTAGAGTGGTACTATAACTTCCTTGGACCTGGGTGCCTACCCTTACCTATAAGTTGGATGACATAGAATGATTTTTTATGCTGTTACCTATGTGTTGAGCAAAGGATAAATTGCTGCCTGCATGTGTTCCCGGATCCCTTATTACTGGGTTGATTCTTATGGATGTTTTATTGATGGAGTAATTAACTTGGGTTGGCAGTTTCCCAAAGGAATTTTGTAGGATTGAGTTTTGGGCCATGGCTTTGGCATCAGTCATTTGTCTGTGTTAAACCCTCTTGCTAGATTTTGGTGTCTTGGTAGGAATCTATAATAGCTCTCAATTTACAGTCATCTGTGAACTTGTTGAGCCAGAGGCTTTGAACGTTAGCCTTGACTTCCGAGAAGTAGATGTCAAACAGCAGCAATGTCAACACAGGGCCCTGTAGCACTCCACTGTTGACCAATCTCTTGGTAGAGGTGGTCTCACAGATACTGACTTCTAGGGTCCTGTCTGTGAGCCAGCTGGCAATCTAGAGAGTTATGTAGGGATTAATGCCTAGCTCAGAGAGCTTGTCAACAATTCCTGGAGGGGGGGTTGTATCAAATGCCTTGACCATGCAAGATAAGCAGTATACACTCTTTTACCCTCATCTATCACTTTGGTGACTCTCTCAAAGTAGCTAACCAGGTTAAGTAGGCATGACTTTCCCTTAACAAAATCAAACTGGAATGGGTCCAGTGTCTACAAGTTGTCTCTGTCTTTGTTTATCATTTCCATGATAATTTGTTCCATGGCTTTGCATGTTAGACTTGTTAGACTGTTAGGTCTGTAGTTCCCTGGGTCAGTTGATGATCCCTCCTTATGGAGGGGAATGACTTTTATGGTCCTCATTCACTGGGAACATAGTCTGTTTCAAGGCTATAGTTGAAGGGTGCCTCAAATGGTCCTGATAGGTCATGTTTTATACTTTACAGAAGGCAACTGGGGTGTTGTCAGGATTCACAGGTTCATAGGTTGGTACTAGGCTATCCACCCTAGGGCCTATACTAGCCTAGCCATAACAATTCCCTGGCTATTTCTTCACACAATATTTACTTCCCTGGAACCCTGTCTAGTAGGGTGACTGACGTGATCCCTGGGGTGAATTTCCTATCTCCCATCCAGTCGTCAAGGTTCCTTTTGAAGAGGACCAAAGAGGCACTCTGCTTGACATGTATGGGCAGACTATTCCAGAGTCTGGGAAGTCTCTGGGTCAGGAATCTATCCCTCCAGCATGTTTTGTTCATTGTGATGACCAGGTTTAGATCCCTGGAGCATGTGGCTTTGAGGGATTGGGAGTCAGTGATCTTGACTTTAGTAAGTCCTGCCAGCACGTGGTTCCTAATAATAGCTGGGAAAAGTATGTTAGAGGGCATTTCACCTGGTGGAGCTGGGTGGAGTGGAGGGCGAAGTGTGAGTTAAATTTATCAGCCAGTAGATTTACTATGCCCCCCTAATCAGTGAAGGTGGAATCATTCACCTCCAGCTCACCACACTGCAGCGTGTTGACTTTAAGGTTCTGGACATATCTGAAGAAGGTCTTGTGATTGCCTTATCCTGTCAGGCTATCCTTACCTCATAGTTTTCCTTGCTGGACATAATTAGACCTCTTATTTTCATGTTTAGTTGTATAAGAAAGCATTTATCTTTAAAGGAGTTGCTCTTCCTCATTTTGGCTATGATTTTTTATGTGTTTATTTTGAGTTTATTTCTGGTGGGTATGGCAGCCTCTATATAGCAACCCACATGTTTGTATAGGGACTCTGTGAATAATTCTGCATAGGTAGCTGTGGTTGAGAGGTTATGGGGAGCCTTGAATTTTGACAGACTGTCACTTAATAGGATATAGTTTGCCTTCCTAACTGTTATTGGTTTAGTTGGGTTTCCTGGGTTGATTTTTACTTCAAAGGAGACAGCTTTGTGATCAGACATTACTAGTAAGGACGTGACATGGGGGATGCAATTCTCTCCTACATTGGTGAGTACCAGATCCAATATGCTTGATCTTCTAGTTGGAGTGCTCTCTAGCAATTCCGGGGTGCCTGTGTTAATAAAGTTCAGGAAGTGTTATACCTATGAGTTTGAGGTAGTGTACAGTTCCCTGTCTATAGAGGGGTAGCTAAAGTCACTCATCAATAGGGTGTTTGATTGGATCAGGGTTGCCTCTAGTAGGTTTAGGTGAAAGCTGTCAAACTCTAGGGATATAGGTGGTGACCTTTAGCTAGTCATAATATAGTGAGGGACCTTATCTATAGTGACTTGCACATGGATGAGCTCCATGGTATCATCCTGTTTAACCAACCTGGAGGTATGTTTTTTGCTAACGTAGATCTGGACTCCTCCACCTTTGGTTTCAGTCTGTGCTTTTGTTGTTCTAAATGTGTGGAAGGCACTGTAGCCTTGCACTGCCAAAGCACTTTCTATAGCTTTAAACCAAGTCTTGGTCACAGCACAGATGTCTACATTCTCCAGCGTGAGGAGGGCTTGAAGGATATGGAGTTTTTGTTTAAATTCCTAACATTGAGCAGTAATTCCTTAAGGCTGCTTGCAGAACTTTTCACTATGTTGATAGTTTTGTCTTTTTTGACATTGCCTAAAAAAGGTTCTAAGGGTGGATAAAATTTTACCAGTATCCAAAAGCCTAGGGTGGACAGGAGCAGCCCATCCTTGGCAAAGCAACATGGTCTTTTGAGCATGTCCTCCCAAGCTGACAGATATTAGATTCCCCTAGAGTGACACAAGAAACTAAGCCAATTATTAAAAATCAATCATTTTACGTTCATACTGCAGCATCATGCTTGGTGTTGGTAGAATGGTGCTCAATACCAGGCTCATACCTGTCTGTAATAAACATTTCAGCACATCCATTATATCACTTTTCATATAGTCCAGTGAGGTATGTCTCAGGTCATTTACACCCACATGGACTATGATAGAATCATATTGTTAACTGTGGTGCAGTAACTTGAGTGGATGCGTGATATTGCAGATCCTGGCTCTAGACAGGCAACTAGCCATTATCATATCCTTGTTTAATATGATGAGTGGGACATCTGTGTGATGCACACTAGAGTCTCCACTGACAAGAGTATTAGTTAAAGTATATACTTGCCTTATGTGCTTTGCTCTTTGGGGACCATTGGATGTAGGCTTATGTGAGATGTTTGCTGTTGCTTTTGGTGTGTGTTTATGTAATTGTTAAGGAACAGCATTGCCATTAGATGGCTTTGGAGGTCTTTGAGATTTGGAAAGGTTTCCTTTTAGCACCTTAGCATAAAACAGTCTGTGTGTATGGTAAATGGATTGTGTGGGGGATATAGTGAGGGTATTTCTGACAACCTTGGTAGTACGTGCGATTTTTGCCCCAAGGGAACTTGTGTATTTAAACCTCCCACATACCATGTTATTTTCTTTAATGATTAACTGGTTGTCTGAGAACACAAGAAAATTGTTATATTGCCTTAGGATACGCAAATCTACCTAATTGGCTACAGAGACATTTGGAGATTGCATATCCATGTTGTCTGGACTTAGAATGGGGTGGGATCTTTAGAATTATGGATTGGATTTTAAGAGGGGTCTCCTGGGATAGTTCTGTGGTTAAAGACAAGATGTTATATAGTGCTAGGATATGGTATTGCTATTCAATGTGCAAGTTAGCTGCTCTAAGCACAGTTCTACACAATGCCACACTGTTTAATGGGTTTCAGACCTAATCAGAATTTTACAGTGAGATTTTACCCTATAGGTATTTGCTGCTATACAGGGCACTGCTAACTGCTGCTGCTTGGTGGACAGCTCTATGCAAACTTTCCTGATTTATAGTAGAGAAAAAAGCTTGAAAACTGACTTCTATGCTCTCTGACCGACAGACAACCACACTTTGATATTCCTGGTGTGCTTCCCAACTCAAAGAGACCAGGTAAACACTTTCTGCCACAAAATGGATGATCCTGGAATTTCTTAATGTAAAAGCACAGCAAAAGCAGCTCTCAAGTGCAGATTAAACAACAAACTGCCAAACAACCAAGTCTCTGCCTAAGTCACCCTTCTACAAGACGATTAGGAGGCAAACAGAACTAGAAAATCCAACAGAGAAATTACTGTTTTTGCCACAAGATAAAGTAAATGTTTTAAAAATGTGCAAAGACAGTAGTGGTCACTGCATGAAGTAAGTAAGATTGTGGTAAATCAAGAAAATATTCTTATCTTATCCTGGATGGCTCCGGATGTAGTTGAAATAATAATATTAGAAAATTGCCAAAATATAAATTCATAAAATGTATATGCATTCCTTGCATGAATACTCAAAAAATACACGATACACAATAATAATGAAATGATCTTTAACATGGGAAGGCCCGTAATAAACCCATGGCAATAAATGACCTTGTTCCACCAAATCAAATAAAGAAATAATTCAATATTTCTGAAAAGAAATTTATGTTGCATATAAACCCAAACAATAAGTAAAACACGTGTGGCATACTGGACTTGCTGCATTTGCAGGAAACTATATTGAAAAGTAACAAATTAAATGAATATCACTATATTAACCATAATGATCATTTAAAACTTGGGTGGAACAAGCACATCAAGGTCATAGTTCATCGTTTCTCTTTGTTAGCCAGCAATAGATCAACAAAGTTTATTAGGTCCTATCAATTCCCACAAAGTAAAAACTGCTTTAGGGTAAACCTGTATACGGTTATACAGGATATTACATGTCCTATGTCATCAAAAATCAATGAGATGCTCTGAAGTACAGTGTTTTAATAACATAGAGGTCTTTGCAATATAGAAAACACCACAGACACAGCTGGTCATGTAAATGACTCAATCACTGGAGCAGGTGACTGATTGCTGTATATCACCTGGAATATATTAAAAGTAACAATTTTGTCTTACATACATATTGATAGAGGAAACAGTTCCCACAAGGTATGATGTTATTAACTACATTTCCCAAAGTAAGCCATTTCATTAAACCTATCTCTCAACACCTATTTGCATTTGGAAAAGTCTTTTGACAGGTTTTTACTCTTTCAGTAGATAAACATCCATTTTCATTGTGAAAATGCAGCCAAAAAAATCTGTCAGTTTTAAAAGTTATCTAATGCTGGGTAATAATATTTCTAATTTTAAAAGAGTTGCTCCCATATATGATGATAATAAGTCTCGTATCACCATCATTTCTACTAGAATGGGTGTGGTGGGTGTGGTTGTTATAAAACAAAGTCTCATCCATTTCAGCAAATATCAGCTGTTGACTAACCTCATGATCATTGTAGTATTGTAGCTCCTGTGTGCAAAATAATGACTCGAGTCAGTACACTAGGGAATCAACCCACTTAAATTTAAGATGCAAAAAATCTGGGATTTTGGGATATTTCCAATGAAGTCATCTTACCACTGCATTTTTATCAGGCCCATCACTGAATACAAAATTGCCTATGGTTAAATACAAATCCAAGTTTATCAAACAACTAGAAAAGCCCCAGAGATTTCTAGCCAAGAAAGGTGCATGTCTTAAATCTTTTAAATACCCAGATAGATTAGCCCACCTCTCCTTATACTCAGGAGTCTACAGACTGTTGAGAGGTGACCCATGCCTCTTTTTCCTGACCTGTGAAAGTCCCAGTCCTACTTGATCTCCTATTTGTTTGCAAAACCGGTGGCCCTACAAACTCTACACCAACAAAAAACAAGTCTCGCTTCTGGGATAGGATCCTAACTTGATAAAATCCTTTCCTATGGAATAAATTACCATTACAGGTCAAAGTACTGCTTTAGCTACCTTTATGACTAGTCTCGATGACTGGATGCGTAGACACAAATTTACACCAGTATTATCATGTACATTCCTTCTTGATTTAGGAGGTTAGCACTATTAACTGCTTGGAAAGGGTTGCAAGAATTTTTGTTTGCCTGCTTAAGCTGTGCCCATAGTCAAGCCCTGAAGTTGTAAGTAGCACTGATTTTCAAAATAAAATGAATCTTTTTTATGAAAATGCTACGAGATTGCAAAAAAGAAACTCATTAAATCAGAATTATAAATGTTATTCACTTTGAACTAATGCATTCATAGGACCCCCCCCCCCAAATCTCCATATTTGATTGCTAAACAGACCAAGATTTATAACACATATAAAGCCATTGTTATGATGTGTATTATGGGGCCAACACAACAGTATGGCCTTTTTTTTTAATTAGCACAGCAGACTTTAACCTTCATTAGTTAAACTTTCAATCAAAATGTTATACTGGAGGAATATTAACAGATTTCTAAGTAGAAATGCAGTGAATTAAACATAGGATCCCTTTTTTAACATAATTACTAAACCATCTTAAATTCCTTGCTAACTAGAAAATACAGAACATGCTATATAACCACTGAAGTCATGAAGTAGAAATGCAGTGAATTAAACATAGAATCCCTTTTTTAACATAATTACTAAACCATCTTAAATTCCTTGCTAACTAGAAAATACAGAACATGCTATATAACCACTGAAGTCATGTGTTTGGGTTCCAAAAGTTGTTACTTGTAACATGAAAAAATTCTTACGCTGTTAATCCTGTTTCTGCAACTGCAATTGTGAGGACATGAGAGGCAACCGTAAGGTAAAGCTGGTCATTTTAGTGCATCTTATATGTAGGGGTAGATCACCACACAGTAAATGTGGTCATACAAGCATATTCACTAGACTTTGTACTTATACTATAAATTTATACTATAAACATCACGCAGAGTGGCTTACATTTGTTTCTCTTGACAGGAGAGAAATAATAATGTTGGTTTACAATTGTCTGTAAGATCATACACAACAGATAAGTACAGGGTGACCTCAGTCCTCAGGGGTCCTCAAGGCTTTGTCTTAAAGTTGCTTCTTTTTGACGTATTTTTCTTAGATGTCAAAACTAAATCCAGTGATGGGCTCACCAAATATGCAGATGAACTGTAAACTTGGGAGCATTGTATTTAACCCCACTAGCATCCCTCCCACTGAAACAGCACTAAGCATTGCATACAGTAGTGTTTTAAAGATCGTCTTGCCTTTACTGTTAAAAAGTGAAGCACGCTGACATTTGGCAATCCCACCAGATTTGTACTATGATGATGTACAGCAACTTGAAGTTTATTAAATTGTAAAAGGCCTTGCAGTTCTTGTAGATGATTATCTTTCATTTTATACTCATATAGCTGCTACTGACATGCAAAACATATAAAATTCTCTGTTTAATCCTCTGTAGTGTTAAGAACTGTTCCAGAAAGGTAACTGTTCATCTTTATACAGCCCATAGAAAATCAATGTATTTTTTTGAGCACAATGTAGTCAGTCATTTATTGGACTTGTTTACAGTTAAAAGTAGTGTTCACCCTCAGAAGAGCCACATTCCACTGAGGCAACCAATATACGTATGAAGGCATACTGTCTCAGTGGAATGTAAACAGTTATCATAGACTGTTATCTCTGTCATTGCTTTGACAACGTGAGTAGTAGGATATCTGCTCTAACCATACCATCATGCACTATCTTTGCATATACGTTTGGTAACATAACCAACCAGCAGAAATATTTCCTAAATAACAGCGTAGACAGTGTAAATATAATTGTATTCCAAGACCCTTCACCCTTCCCTCCCTTAAAACTTTAACAGCCTCTGGTTAGACTTTTTTCATTGTCTTTATACTGTATACTTGTTCTCTCTTTTTGACATTCTCCAGTTGTCTTTAGAGCACAACATTTCCATGTACTGCATTTTCACAGATTATTTTTAAATCTCCATTTGTAATTTATAATGACTCCTCATTTATATTAATCGATTATTTATTGTATTAAGTGATTTACTTCATGTTTGATTTACACATGGTGTTAACTGTTTCATTTATGAGTGATTGTTGTACTAATTATTTATGCAGATATGGTATTTGGTACTCTATTTTTGATTACATTTATACTTGTACTGTTTGTTGTTTACCGTTGTGGCCCATGTCATGTCTAAAAAGGGTACTCAAACCAGTGTGCTGTAGTTGCCCTACATATCTGCTGTTGATTGCTATTGCATATTTTACTCTCTTTCTCTCTGTTATTGATTAAGGTCTACAGCCAGATCAATAACATGTACTGTTCAAATGGTATACTTCTGTACTGCAATACTTCTACTTAGCTGTTTTTAATGTTTAAGGTATTTTATTTCCTTTCTTTTTTGGCTTGATAGTTAGAGAGAGGCAGTGTAGGTAAAGATGGTAGAGATGAAAAAGAGGGGACCAAATGAAGACATCTGTCTAGAGTTCAGAAGATTTTCTGAAGTCCTGCATGGAAATTCTTTGTGCTAGTTAGTACTGAAACATTAGCCATAGATATACATATTTATTTTCATGTCTTATGCTAATTGTGTACATGACTGGTAAACTTAAAACTCTGAAGTAAAATTACCAGAGATTTTGAATTCTTTATCTAATGAAGAAGAAGAATCAGCAAGTGTGCAGTGTTTGGCAATGTAATGTATCACCATGCATGGCTTCTATTAAGAGATATCGCTAAAGACACCAAGTTGACCTTGCACACTCCTTTCCAAAATTCCTGCTTATTTGGTAAAGATGTCAAGGCATATCCTGAAAATATGGAGAAATAAGGCAAAATGCCACTTCAGATATCGGGTTCCTGCCACCACGGTTCTCTTTTTTCTATGATACAGAGGATCAACTGACAGATGTGGTTTAGGTGTGGCATATACCAGGAAAAAACAGAAGAACTCTGGGAGACAACTAGATAACCAAGATGACTTCCAGAAAGGTTGAGGACTCAAAGGCAGGGGTCATCAGTAGCCTTCAGGGAGCTATTGCCCAACCACTGATAGACAGTAAGACAGTGCTGACAGCTTGCCTGACTTTGCATGTCTGATAGTAGTCAGAGCCATCTGTCCCTCCACCTCTTTGTGTTGCAAACCATCACCTTTTCCAGGTGGATCAGGACGATCATGTTCAAAAGATCCAACATTGTGTTTGTAATGTGACCAAACCTACTGTCTCTTTCCTTGTATGGCATCCCACCTCCTTAAAGATTAATTGAAAGAAGGGATGGCTATAGCCTTCTCCCAAAAAGAGTTATCCAAGAGGTCCCATCAAAACAAAAAGGGTCAATATATTATTGCAGAGTTTATTTTTACTGCTAAAGAAGAGTAGGGGCCTTAGGCCAATTCTAGACTTATGTGGCTCAAATGACCTCATACCTAGAACAATCTTTTGAATGGCCATGGTTCAGTTAGTATTTTCTTGTTTAGCAGAAGGAGATTACATGTGCTGTTTGGGCTTTCAGGACACCTATCTCCACATAAAGATCACATGGTTGAGGAGATATCCCCACTTCTGAACAGGAGTCAGTCATTTCCAGTTCTGGACTCCTCCATCTGGTCTCACCTATACACCAAGGGTGTTTACCAAGTTCATGTCTACAGAAGCAGTCAACCAGATGTTGCAGGGAACCATACCTCTCAGCTTCTTAGCACAAGAACCCTGGGCAAAGTCTAAAATAATAGTGGGATAAAGGACCAAAAGTAGGGACAGATTTAAATGTTGCTCTCATAAACTTAGAAAGTATCAAAAATGACAGGATTTGTGCTAGCATTCATTTTCTGAAGGATATGAAGTCTGCAACTTAAATGTATGTTATTATGTAGTAACTTCAGTCATCAGTGATTTGCTAAATATCACAAATTTTATGAGGAACAGACTGAAAATATGAGGCAAAAATCTAGTTTTTCTGCAAAAATCTGGAAAGTTGAGAGGTATGGAGGCAAGGCACTCCTATATTTAGATAACTGACTCCTAGCTGTTTCTATAATACAGGCTTTGAATGCTGTGAGCGAGTGTTTGATCATGAAATTCCATTCCTTTGTCATCAGATGGAACCTTGCAAAGACACAACTTAGTCCCCTGAAGCTTCTACACCATTAGCAGTACTCGTTTGGTGTCCTCAATACTGCCAGGAAAATAACCACACTTGGAAACCATCCTCCCCAATTCAAATTATTGTGAACGTTGTTCACAGTTCTGCCTTGCTCTACTGCATCTTGGTTAGATGTACGGTTGCTACAACCTTGTCTTACACAAGTAATTGCATTAAGGCATACTGAGTTGTACATATATAACTATATTTTTTACTTGTTAATTCTACTACTTGCCGATGTGTTTGCAAATGTGGCGCTTTCTTGCCAATGCTATATTGTGGACATAGAGCTGCATTACAATTTATCAATGCTTTGCTAATGTATTTAACAAGGTATTCTCATAATACTACTCTTTCGAGCATATAGAGCTATCGGTGTCTTTATAATGTGGATTTAAAGTGCAACTATTTATAGTATTGTACTCCTAATGACTTATTCTCCCCAGAGTTTTTTGTTGTATATCATTTTTCTTTCCTTGTATACCCTATTTTCTGCTACATCTGTCCTGCATTACTCTCCTCTTACTGACTGAGTTCACTATCTACCCATACCCTCTATACCCTTTCTCTAGCACCCCACTACCTGCTACAATCTTCTATCTGTTACCTGTTTATTTCTTTTGACCTTTCACCTCCTTTTTGCACTCTCTCCCTCTTATTAATTACACATTGACTTTCTGTATTTGTCCTTTCCCTTTCCCAACTTGCAGTCCCTAATATACCTTTTTATTTTATAGAAGTCAAACCGTTTCCCTGAAACAGCCTGCTGCAAAACCGCCTGACTGACTTCTCTGTCCTCCCTTCATGGCAAGTTAGAATTCAGCGGTCACCTGCAAATAAGATCCAGTGTACCCTGTATATGTATGTTCAGTTCAACTGTTAACTACTACTGTTTGAATTAGGCTTCCACAGCCCATTTTCCCCCATATCACCGGTCACATCCCACCTTTTTTCTAGCCCTTCCTAGACATCACCTTCTCATTATTTCTCTCCCAAACTGAGTCTAACCTCCCTTTCTAGCCCATTGATAAGTGCTCTGGTCTATATCTACACTTCTGTAGATCCCCCTAAACCCCCTTCCTTATAATTAACATGAAACGTACCTATAACCATACTATTTTCCTCTGGCTTGCTACTTGTACTAAGTTAGACCTGAAAAAGCAAAAGGAGTTCTAATAAAAGTACTCTGCATTCATTTGTTAACAAACACATAGCTTACCTATTGTTTTTTTTTTGAATCTGCATGCATAGTCAATACCTGGGTCAACCAGCTCCATTCGCCCTACTACACTTGGGCTCACTCTGCTCCCCTACCCTACCCTCATTCCCACCTCCCCCCACTTCAATTACATTTATTCTCTCCAGTCCCTCCCCTTCGCTTCCAGACCAGCCACTCTTACACATCGTCCCCTCTGTTACCTCACCCAACTCTTACACAGTCATTCATATAGACACTCCCTCTTTGCCTGTCCCCTCTAACTGAAGCCACAACTATAACCTTTAAATCACACAATGCAACACACACTCATTTCTATTCCATTACTAACACTACTCTCACTCTCTAACTATTACCACACTAACCTCTCACACTCCTTCACACATTCCACCACCTTATCCACCCCTACAACTTCCACTACACCTCACTACTCTATAATCTCCCCATCCCTCTTTAATTTCTCCAGAATCTACCTCCATAAATATGCTATACTTCTGCTGTATCCCCTTTCCTCCAAAAAATTAAAATCCGACTATCTGCACAATAAACCAACTCCACTTCACTTCTACACTAGTAACTTACTCCTTTTTGAGAACATCCACCATAATCCCAGCCCTCACACTCATTCCCCCAACTACACTCTCCTGAACACTTCAAATACCACCCCTCCTCCTCATGTACCACTCCCTCCCCACCCCCCAAATCTCCCACAACTCCTCCTAAACACCTACCTATGCATTCTCTAAATATTCCAAGCCTTGTTAATAAAATCTCTGAGCTTCATATATGGATAGTCCACACCTCCCCTCACATTCTTACCCTATGTAAAACCTGGCTAAAACCTCATATCACAAACTCCGAAATACTTCCTCCTGGCTATAACATTTACCGCTCTGACAGACTCCCAAAAAAGGGGGGTGGCATAGCCATCATCTACTCTGACAATCTCAACCTCTCATCAATGCCATCTCTATTCCAGACTTTCACCCAGCTGAACTTATTATCCTGAATTGCCATCTTAACTCTCACAAGAAGTGTGCCATTGCAACCATATATATCCCCCCCAGGCAACAATATTACAACCCTTGAACATATCCTCTCCTGGTTTTCCCATAATATACCATATGAAATCCTCATCCTTGGAGACGTCAACATTGATTGGACAAAACTAACAAGTGACTCTCCACAAATGTGTATTAACCTACATGGACTCCACCAACTAGTCACATCCCCCACCCACCTACGCAAAACCTCCTCTTCCAATTTTACCATTGACTGGATTCTCACTAACTCCCCCACAGCCCCTGCACTTTACCTGATACCTTAAGTGATCATCTTTCCACCTCCATCAAAAGACACATTACTTAATTACCCAAAGCACACTCCTACAGGGACTGCCATAAACTCTCTAACTTTAATGCCAACCTATTTAACTCCATACTATCTGGCATCAACTGGACATTCTTTAGGCAACTTCCTCTTAATGAAGCAGTACTAAAATTTAACCATATTTTCCTAAAAACTCTCAACTCCCTCGCCCCCTAAGAAGAATTAGAATCAAAGCTAATTATGCCCCTGGTTATTTAAAGAAGCCAGATCTCTTATGCACAGAAGAGACTGCGCTTGGAAAGCCTGGGTTAAATCCCAAGCACCAGCACAGTTCCAGATCTACAGGGAACCCAGGAACCTTGTCAAAAAACAAATCAACAAAAATAAAAAAATCCTACTACAACTCTCCCCAACTAGACTGCAAATCTAATCCACTTAAATTCTGGACTACCCTTAACAAAATTCTCCAACTTGGCTGTCCTTCCACTCCATCACTATTCCCAAATAATACTCCATTGGAAACTGCTACCCTTCTCAACAATCACTTCACTGATACAGTCCAAAAACTCACACATACTAACTTCAACATTAACACCACTTCTACCCCTTCCAACCCAAACAACAAAACTCCCTTCACCTTTCAACCTGTTTCTACTGCTTACATAAAATCACTTCTACTTAAGCTGAAACCTTGTTCTCCCTCCTCTGACAACCTCCAACCTCTGTTCCTCAAACTAGCTGCTGAATCCATAGCCTTGCCTATATCCCTACTAATTAATTGATCCATTCAAGAGGCTACAGTCCCTACCATTTGGAAATCCTTTTTCACCATCCCTCTACATAAAGTAGGGAGTTCTACTGACCCTTCAAACTACAAAACAATAGCAATTCTTTCCCCTCTATCAAAATACTTGAAAAATGCATTCACTCCCAACTACTTACCTTTCTACTTCAGGAAAACCTCCTCACACTCACTCAGCTTTCAGCCTTACCACAGCACAACTCCAGCCCTCCTGTCTTTTACTCATAAAGTAGCAGAGGCTAGAGATAACAAACAACTTGCATCCTGTCTTTTTCTCAACCTCTCCAAAGCCTTTGATACAGTATCTCACCCTATTCTTCTATCTAAACTTGCTAACCTCAGTCTCTCCCCTACTTCACTCCAATGGTTCACTAGTTACCTATCCAACAGGAAACAATCTGTCAGATGGCTCTCTTCCTGCTCTCTCCTTCTTCTTATCACATCCAGGATGCCTTCTAAATAGCATGAAACATGGACCTATCAGGCTCTCTGAAATTGCTGTTTCACTGTAGCCTTCAAACAGGCTTTGTGCCCCATGAATGGAGAACAGCAATAGACATTCCTCTGCACAAAGCTTGGCCATCTACAGACCCTGGAAATTACAGACCCATAAGTCTCACTAGTCTTGTATGCAAAGCCATGGAATGAATTATCATGGAAACGATCAATAATGATATAGTAAATCTCCAGACTCTAGCCTAACCCAGTTTGGTTGCATCAGGGGCAGGTCATGCCTACTCAGCCTGGTGGAATTCATTGAAAAGGTCACCAAAACAATGCATGAAGGCAAAATGGTTCACACTGCCTACCTTGACCTGGCCAAGACATTTGACACAGCAGCCCACTCAGGCATTGTTGACAAACTCAGGAGGTCAGGTAGAAACTCATATGTCACCCAGACAGGACCCAGGAAGTTAAAATTGGGTTGACCACCTCTATAAAGAGGTCAGTCACAGGTGGACTTCCTCAAGGATCATTCCTTGGATCACTCCTTTTTGGCATTTACTTCTCTGAAGTAAAGGCCAAGCCAGTGATCTCTGGCTGACTAAAGCTGGCATACTGGTTAAGGTGTTTACCTGACAGACATAAGGTGCAGGGTTTGATTCTCACATGGTGTAATTGGCTAGGCTTAAAATGCCCCCTAAAAGCAGTTATTTTAGGACTAATCTATGGGCCTATGAACCTAAATTTGCAGATGATTGCAAATTAGAAGCTCTCATTGAATCCCACACTGATACAAATGTTCTCCAGGAAGGGCTGACAGAGACAAACAGCTGGTGTCAGAGTCACGGACTAAAAATGCATAATAGTATCCTTCAGGAAGTCATCCACCCCTGGTAACTACTGTATTAACAACACACTCCTTAGGGTTGACCCAGTAGTTAAGGACTTGGGAACACACATAGACAGTATTTTAATCTTTGACCATCAAATGTCTACAGTAGTGAGGAAATCATTCTATGTTGTGCAACTTATAAACAAAGATAGGGCATCTTGGTCCAAGGAAGTTATTGTTCCACTGTAGTCAGCATTCAGACCTATCATTGAGTACAGTGCCCCCTTTGGTATGTATCTATTTATTTATTTAACATTTGTTAACCTTGAAGTCCGACTTGGAACGAGACAATTTTCAGCAGATGCCTGGAGAGAAATGCTCCAGATATCTAAGCAGGCATATCCAAAAGATGGAACATATACAGAGGTTCCATACTAAAAGAATACAGGGCATAAGTAAAATGTCCTATGCAGACCATCTCAAGGCCCTATCCCTGTACTCTGTCTCCTACAGGCTGTTGGGGGGAGATCTATGCCTGGCATACAGGGCATTGTCAGACCCCATCCTGATAGGTCTCCTGCATATCACTAAAACAAACAGCACCAGAATTACCCATTCTAAAGTCTTAAACCTTGCCTGTGATATAAATAGGACCTGCTGGAGAGACAGGCATGTATCCCAGAGATTACCCAGTCTCTGGAACAGGCTCTCCATCCATGTGAAGCAGAGTTTGTCCCTAACCCAATTCAAGTGTAACTCGGACAATTGGATGGGAAACAGGAAATTCATCTCTGGCATACCTCTCAACCTCTTAGAGCAAGAAGTCTGGACAAAACCATAAATAAAAGTAGGATAATGGCCCAGAAATAAGGACAATTTTTAAATATTGCTCTTACAAATTTAGAAAGTTGATAGAATAACAAGGTTTGCATTAGCATGAATTTTCTGAAGGGCATAAAGTCTGAAACTCAACCCCCTTTCATTATTTTCTGACTTCAGTCTTTACTGATTTGCCACTAGTTTTGCCAGAAAACCACAATTTTATGAAAAAATGGACAAAAATATGAGTACAAAATCTGGACATTCTGCGAAAATCTGTACAGTTGAGAGGTATGATTTTTAGCTTGTCACTTATGTCACAGGCAGTCTGTAAATGGTTCATCTCCAGGCCCCTGCTTGGAAATGTTTCATCTCCCAAGCTCCTGCTTACACTTATCAAGGATACTAGAAGTTGTCAGAGATTTGAGATGCATGGGTAGGCTTAAAAATGTCCCTTGTGGTTGTTAGCCTAGTAAACACCTATGAATCTATGAACCTATGGTGTACTCCAAGGTTCCATCCTGGATCCCCTTCTGTTTAACATTTTCACACATGATCTTCACACATCTTGTAAACAATCCTCCCTAATTTAATATGCAGACAATTCAAGTCTCATCTCCATTTCCAACAACATCACTGACCTCCACACACTGACTCAAGATGCTGCCCTTTCCACTGAAAAATGGCTGTCTGATAATCAGCTCATCTTAAACCCCAAAAAAATAAACTCTTACTTCTTCTCCCTAATTCTCTATCTCAGTATAAAGATACCTTTGCCATCACATCATCCAATAAGACCATCATAAAAAACCTGAACCCCACACAAAACTCCTAGGTATCATCATGGATGATGAGCTCAAATTTAACTTGCATATCTTACACAGCATAAAAAGACCCACCAAAAACTAGGTCTTCTATACCGCAATAGAAAATTCCTAGCTCCCTCTTCTAGACACTCCCTGACTCATACTCTTCTCTTTCCCTCTCTCTTTTATGCTGCCCCAATCCTTGCTAACATGCAAGCCACATCCATATTCAAACTCCAACAAACCTACCACAAGGTAGCTAGATTTGCCACCAGCTCTCCTCAGAACTCTCACCACTGCCTTGCACTCAACTCCCTCCAATGGCTTGAATTCCCTCAACAACTTCTGCTATCTCAGCTACTAATCACCCACTCTATAATATACAAACCATCTAACTGCCCAGCCCTCTCCTCCATGGTAAACTGTTACATTCCTACATGTACTCTCCGCACCTCCAACCAATTACTCCTAAATATATATACCAACCCAACAAAATAGTCAGTAAATTACTCTACAAAACCTCCATAGCCCAAGCTCAGAACAAACTTCCCAGTCAGATAAGATCTACCCCCCATCCCAAGCACTTCAAAAAGGAACTGAAACTTCGCCTTCTTAACACTAAGACTTGCCCCTGTCACAACCCGACCGAATCCACGAAACTACTATTATTTTTTTCACTCCTTCCACCATGACTGCCATCCTTTTCTACATCACTGCTTTCTCCCTCCAAACTTGGGTTCTATAGCTCCTCCTCATGTACATATTGCCTCTGCTCTTCTATATATTCCTCTCTTCTCTGTGATATCCTCCTCACTCCCAAGAAAAAAAAGAAAAAAAATATCAATTGCTACTAATTGTTATTAGGTTATTGTACCATTCTGTACTTCTGGAACTGGTGTAATATTATTGTACCATATTTCTTGATTTATTCCTGGAACTTATATCATATAATTCTCTATATGTGCATATTACATTTGTATTGTAATTTGCCTGTACCGGAGATTTTCTCTTCGGGTCTCCACTGAAAATGGGCTTTTTTGCTCAGTTGGATTAACCCGGTTAACAAATGTCAAATAAATAAATAAAAATTATTACATACATCAGCTGCAGCCTGCACACAGTTATGTACATAGCATGTTTGCCACTGCAGAGGGTAAAATTCCTGCACTCCAAGGTTTCATTTTGGATTCTCAAAGTTTCCTACTCATCTATGTCTCAAAGCCCTATGTCTGATCGTGGTAGCTGTTCTCATTGTGCCCCAAGTACTCTTATCGGGATGCTGCAATGTATTCTTCAGGTTCAATAATCTCACATTTCCAACCCAATCTTTCTTCAAGTGCAAAGATATGCTTGAGGCAGTCTCAATGGTGCATGCACCTGCTAAACCTCACCAAAGCCATTGACTTTCTGCTCCGAGTCCAGACTGCCTGGATATCTGCCATTTTCACTTGAAAAATCAGTATATTATAGATGATGGACTACCTCCTTTAAGGGAGGCTAGCCATCCACTCTGACAACATGGCAGTGTTCTGGTATATCAGTATACATGTGAAGCTTTATCCTATCCCCTTTATCAAAAAGCTAGGATAGTGTGAGAATGGGGTGTTAATCAGACCACTTTGTGAACAGCTATATTCTGCACAAAATCAATTCTCAGACAGAAACTTCCAGTTGCTGCTTACTGATGTCACAAGTGGTTCCTCTGCTTTTGAATGGTCAAAAATTTGCTCCAGAGATGAGGCTGGATTTTCTGTGACTTTTATGCATCTCCGAGCAAGAGCAAATGCAACTTCTTCTTACATGTCCATCCTCAGAAATTGATCTCATTGATAACAAGATTAATGTAGAAACCCACACTGCACACACCCACTGTCATTCTCACAGAACCTTAATGGTCTCAGTAGAATTAGTTCCCAGTTCCTCTGCCTCATCTTCTGGGAATCCCCATCTAGCTGCATCCATAATAGATTTTGCTGACACACCTATCAGACAGACCTTATTCAGACATACATTCCTGCAGACTGTGGCTTTTCCAGTTCCAGTATTCATCATCATCCCTTTATCTCTCAAGTGGTAGAGCACATTTATTCTTAATAAAAAACATATACTTGAAAGACTTGAAAAAAAACTGGATCCAGTTCAACACATGGGTCACAAGCAAAGGACAGAACCTTCTGTCAGCCTCTGTGCCTTCCATCCTGGACTGTTATACCTAGATTTTTGATTCTGATCTGAGTTATTCCTCCATCAATGTCTATTTTGAGCTCATTTCTAATTTTTACAAGGATTTCAACTCTTCTCTTCTTTTCTAGCTTCATTAAAGGTTTGCAAAGCTTTTTTAAAAGGTATATTTGAGACCTCCCCTTTGGAATCTTGTACCGCCTTTGGATTTATGCTTTATGAAAGTGAAGCTGGCCCTGTTCCTGTATGCACATGCAGCTTCTGTGGATTTGTAATGCTTTCCTTGGAAAACTAGGTTCCTAGTGGCTGTAACATCAGTTTCTGAACTTAAGAAATTAGCCATCTAGAAGGTCAGTTCAGTTCAAACAACTAACTTTTCTTCAGCCATTACCCCAGAAGACATTTGCCAAAGAATTTTCTTAAAAGTCTAAAATCCTAATCTCACGTTAACTCCACCACGCCTACACCACCTGAGCTTTTGTCTTAAAAGTCTCATTTTCTAAAACAAGACCATTTCTGTAATTTGTGCTCATTTACGGATTGCCTCAGTATGGTGGGCTCACTGTCAGGTTTATAAAACTTTTTTGGAACTGTTTACTATGTGCATATGCCATCTCCTCATCGTATTCCTCTCACACCATAAATTTCCAACTCCATGGAAAAAAGACCATAGCCATGCCCAAAACCTTCTAATGTGTCTGATTTTTGTCCTTTCTGTTAACACATCTGAAAAAACTCATGGAATAGAAAATATATAAGCAACTTATCACATTTTCATACCACTGGCATTGTTTTAAGCTAAATAGAAGCATAACAATTGATTTACATATACTTGCTGACACTATTGTGACAAACTTTAGAAAAGGTCACCTCATCATTTCACTTTTTATTGACGTCATGAAAGCGTTTTATTCAGTAAATCATATATTTCTCATTAACTCCTTGCATACTTCTGCTTCAGAACCCCCACCTTGGAATCATTGACAAACTATCACACAAACAGAACCTCCACTCTTAAATGCAATAACAGCATTTCTATCCCTCAGAACATCAACTGCAATGTACCCGAGGGTCTGCACTAGGCCTAATCCTCTTTAACATCTCCATTAACTCTTTACCACCTGACATTAAGCTCTCTAATGTAATCCTATATGCATATCATATTGCTGTCTATGATTTATGTCTTAACTCATTCATGCCAATGGAGCTCAGGAAGTTTGCACTGTAACTTCCAATGGGCGGAGCCTAAGCCTTTTGAGAAAATCAAATTATGTCCTCACATTTCAAACAAATATTCACGTTATCTCTGGAACCATAGAGGTTATGAAACAAACTACTTTTATATTGGTAGCATTCCTTAGGTTCTAGATCTTAAAATGAATTTTATAAATCACAGTAAACACAGTAACTATTAAATGTTTGTACTATTTTATAACAACTTACAATATCTCAGCAACCACTCAAGTTACACACATACTGTCAGCAGCATTTTATTCATCTAGTTGACAGTTTTCATATGAGGCTAAGGAGTTCTGTCTGCATTACTTGGTTGTTGAGATATTTAGAAAAAAATTAAAATTATATAAATATAAATTAATATCATAAAAAACAACAGTTAATATATCTTTCCCTGCATTAGACAGAGGTTAAATATTAATGACGTTAAGTTTTCCATTTTGTAAGCTTTAAGATGAAATCTTTTAAAACCTTTTAAATAGCATGGTTTTAGAATTATTGATACAAATATTTGACGCCTAGAGGTGTCCTTAGGAGTTAAGTGAAGATGCACCTGGAAGCGTCACTCAGATGTAATATGTTAAGTACAAAACAGTCATACAAAATTTCCAGCAAATTCTCAGTAACCTTGAACCTTGGCTGCTTTCAAAGCAGTTCTAGAATGTCATACAAATTAAAATAATGTTTAACTCACTAGTCAAAAGCAAAAACTCAAATAATGTTTTGCAGCACACACCTTGGGCTCAGAAAACTATTGCCTCTGTCCATCCCACTTAATTATAATAAGCAAGATATTGAGCATGTTCACACTTTGTAATACCTAGGCATCACACTTAACCATAGTGTAAATATGTCCTTCTGAACCAGCAAGATTAACTCCAAAATCCATTCTACCCTTTGTTAGTTGCCACATCTACCAATTCCTCCCCCTGAAGGGTAAACTGCTATTTGCAAAAAAACATATTACAGCTCTATTTGGGATACAACCTATCACTGAACAAATACCTCAGAGATAAAATATCTCCAAACTCTAACAGCATGTGTTAGTTCATCCTACTCTCTCTTATAACAGAGCACAATGTTGTCATACTCCTCAGACTAATAGGTAAGACGCTATAATGATAGGTCTTCCCCCCTACCCATGGACCAACTATATGGAACACACCATACAAAATTCAATCCTCAGCTACCAGTAAATTGCTCCTACTCAGGCCTGATCCAAACATAGTCAGAATCAATCTCACTTTCTCAGTTCTTGCACCTAAATCCTGGAGTGCTTTTCTTCTTATTGATAATTGCGCTAATTCTAATCCATTTGGAAGCACATTAATTGGTTAGCTTAAAAGAAAAAAAGAGAAAGAAAAAAAAAAAGAAAGAGAAAGCCCATCTCCCATTTGCTTCTAAACACCTCCTGATCCCTAAGCATTTACCCATTTGGAACTGAACCCCTTTTAAATTCACCTCATTTCTACATTTCCATGCCTTGTATTTATCTTCCTCCTCTTTTACAACTGCCTTCACTTCTCCTCCCTTTACAAACTAGGCCTTTGTAGCCTTTCCCCTCTTTGCTGAAGTGTTACTAGCCTAATTTAATGAACATGTCAAGCTGGCAGCAATTATCTTGTTTTTTTTAAATCCCAACATACTTGTATATATGTATATACACTTGGCTGAGCATTTTTCTGACGTTTAAAACTCATGTTTGCTATTCTGTGTTGCTACATTATAACATATGTTGGTTGTCTTGTTATCTCACTGTATTATAGCTTCTCTTATCTTTGTTTTATTTTCCAGGCTGTGGCAGAGATGGCTTCCATATGGATCGGTCCACTACCCCAATTAATGAATGCTTGTAAATAAATAAATGACATAAACTGTATGCATTGTCTGCTGCATTTCCATACTTATTATTTCACAAGGACAGAGCCAGTCACCACATAAACCCCTTATACCTAAGGCTGCTACTGAAGTAAACTTCAGTCTGTATTATCCATATGCTTGTGTTTTTCCTCAGTGTGCTAACCAAGTAGTGTACATTCTCATCTGCACAGAAATGTACCATCAATTGTGGTTTTATGTTGACAGAACTTGGTCTGTTTGTAAAGTTAATTAGCTCTTTGTTTCTTTTACCAAAAGATAGGTGGGTCAGAAAGTTTCCAAAGTTATCTCGGTGAAACAGTTGCCTAACTGCTTGTGATACTGTGAAAATAAAACAAGCCTCTATATTCAGCACTCAAGGTTCATTTATAACTACAGCAGTTTTAAAATACATAGCATTTTCAGAAACATGATTCTAATGATATCTCTGCAACAGCTCCTTTTTTTCACTCTTAACACTTTTGGACAGCACTGTACGCTGGGCATGATGTCCAGCCCCAGGTGCTCTTTTAGGACCATGGTATATGGCATAGGTTCTCATAAGTGACTGAACTACCCAGGATGTTTTGCTTGAAACTCTGTCCCATTCTGTTATGGAGAAATTACCTCTTATTAACTATGGAATTTATTTACCAGCTATAATGATAGATGGGGAACAGGAGCACCATCCTCAGTAACATGCCAACCTACCTTCCTCCACTTGGCCTCAGGTATGTCATTTCTTAGATTTCTGACACCTGCAATGTATTCTTCCCCATATTTGGAGAGTTAGATCCTGCAGTGCATTAATAAGGAGACCTTGTTTCCAGACTTGGAAAGTTGTACCTGCCAAGTGATCCTAATGCCTATCAGTCTTGGTACTGTTATTTACAGAACATGCTACTGCTTTCTCAGATATATCTGTATTATTTTATTTGAAAACTATAAATGTATACAATGTGAAACTGCTGTTTGATCAGAGGTTACATTTCTAACAAAGAAGCTTGCCATTTTAGTGGTAGAGCCTCAGTGATTTGTACAACCTGTCACCTTAGTATGGGCAAGTCTGGATGTACAATGGAGAAGATGACTGTTATTCTCAACTCAACATTCAAATTTTAAAATATAGATGTGGTTCTAGTGCATAATTTAAATATATGGTTTCGCAAGTCAATATTGCATGTATTCTCTTATATTTCCTATACTCTCTATACACTTGTTTGAGATTGTATTATGTACCTCTTTTATTCTGCTCCGACTTCCAGCCACATGCTTGTGGTTTGGCCCATTGCTGGAGTGATCTCTGTGTGTATCTATCCTCATGACTGCATTACTGTCACTTTGTGCTACATTTGACAATAACTTTTATATGCAAGAGGAGTTGCCCTGGTCAACAATGTTTGCACTGACCACAGTTTTGGGGCTGGGCACAAAATAGCCTTCACCAGGGGGTTTAATGATCTCCTTATAACAACTGATGAATGTCACTACTCAGTCTTGGTCTGACCAGATCTCTCTTCAGTATTTGATATGGTGGATCATGGTCTGACCAGATCTCTCTTCAGTATTTGATATGGTGGATCATGGTGTCTTATTGAATTGCTTGGAGCATTATTAGGGCAGCACTGGTGTCTTGGATCAGTTTGCTTCCTACCTATCCAGATGTACTGAAACAGCAGTTTCAAGGGTTAACTCATCTGCACCCTACTCTTTTGATTGTGGTGTCCTTCAAAGCTCGATACTTGGTGCACTACTCATCATATATATGATTCTTCTGGGAGACATCATTCATAGGAGATATTTGCATTTCCATTACCACTAGTACATCAATGACACACTGTTGTACTTTTACTTCACCCAACAGTCTGTGCTGGCCACTAACAATCTTGCCAATGACTTGGAATTCATTCATGCCCAGACAATTGAGAATCACTTTAAATGCATCTAAGAATGCTGCCATGGTCATTCTTGCTACTCATGGGAGTCTCTTAACACCTGTTTTGTCCCCCAGTATTGCTTTCTTTATTGACAAGCTGCAATTCCTGTCTTGATTATTGTTGAAAAGCTTATTTTAAAGAGACTCATTTCAGCAGCGATCAAATGTATATATTACCACCTCAAGAAATGTGACCTTTACTAATTACTTATTCCTCCTGCAAACCTCCATACTGTGGTACATATCTGGCTCTCCTCCTATTTGAATTATTGTAATAGTGTCTACATGATGCTCCCAAATTCAGATTTTCACCATCTACCCTCTTTGTAGATCTCCACAACTAGGTTATTAGGTAGTATATCCAGATGCATCATATTGCACTAGCTGTGGATGAATTGTAATGGCTTTGCATTTGGCAATGTATCATCTACGAAGTTCTTATCCTTGGGTTTAGCCCTGGGTGGCTTGGGTCCTAATGGGTCTCAGCATCTGCTGCCTAGGTATCAGCCACTCTTTTTCCTCTTTTTACTTCTCAGGGGCTGGTGGTTATTCTGGGGTCACAGCTGGAGTATTCAATAATTCAGGCTTTTGTCCACTAAGGATATTGAGTCTGGAATTTAACAGTTGGTTAGCTGGGAGAGTCCCAGACATTGGGTGGCTTTAAGTGATCCCTCAAGTTGTATTTATCTGAGCTTGTATTTTATTAATCATACTAAGTAATATTATTTTTTCTGTGGTTATTGGTTTACAGATATCTATATATTTCTTGGTCACTATTTTATTATTTTATGTTATTTCTTTTACTTTTTTTTTAGTTTTGTTTCCATTAATTTCTGTTGAATTCCTCTTGTTTTGATTGTTCAGTGCTTAGGCATAAATACTGTAACAGACATGAAGTTGAAATGAAAGCATTGTTTTTAGTAACAGTTTAAAATACTTACCTATACAGCACTCTATAATTAGATAATGACACATGCTTAACTCTACTGAGGCTGAAAGGCAGGTACACATGAAGCAGGCAGTGTGCAATATAAGTGTTTTTGACTGTCTCAAACTGTTTCACTCTGTAATTCTGTATAACAAAAGACAGGGAAAAAAAGGAAAAAAAATCAGGTTCAGGAATTATTCCTCACTAAAAGAGGAAAAATGTCTTCTTCTAAGACACGGTCTGGAAGTCATTGTTGATTTTTTCACTATGTTGTTAAACAGGATGCAGCATTAAAACAATCTGAGTTAGTCTAATGTACTTCACTTTTCACTACATTCGAAGCATTTCAATTCATAACTACCAGTTGAGCTGTCACTACTAGCATGTACCATTCAAATGCAAATATTTTAAACAAAGGGAATACAGAACAATTCCATGATAAAAGATATGTTTGGATATGCTTTTTTTTTACTTGCCTCCTTTGGGCCATAGTTAATGGATTACTTTCATATTTTTCATCTGGCCACTTATTTTAGCAGTAGAGACAACAGACAGGTGCTTATATGGTATTGCTGTTATAACTGTCTCAGTTAAAAGGTTTAGATGTGAAACCAGCATGATGACATCACATAAATAAATGGACATTTTCATCATGCTGCAACACCAATCCACTGCAAAGTAACTGGAAAACAAGGGGCTAAGGAGTTGCTGGTAAAAAAAAAAAAAAAAAAGTTTGCAGCATGCAAGGTTGCTCTCAGATACAGAAAGACATGTAGATGCAATTATCCTGAGATTTCAAAAGCCTCTCACATTTCTGGGAAGAAAATAAAACAACTTCTGGATGTAATTTAATGTGTCAATGTAAGCACTGCTGGGAAGGTGTGTGTGTGTGTGTGGGGGGGGGGTGAGTCATGCTCTTGCTATTATATTGCATTAAAGTATATTGCTTTGCCACAATGTCATTCACCCTTTGTCAAAGCACAAACTACCAGTACCACATAAGTAGTGTACTTCACCTTCTAAGTATTAGTACAGAATCTGCTGTGGATGTAATGGGTGGAGATCTTCATCTGTCATTAAAATAATATGTACAACAAAGCATACTGGTTGTATCTGCCAAACAATTTAATGCAACTATTTACTCCATTAACTGTTTAGCTTCACTTGGCATGGTTTATTTTTGGGGGGAGAGACTGAGGTTATATTCATAAAAATTAGGGGTGATTTGGCCAGGATACAAAGGAAATCCCCCTACTGTTTTTTTAATAAGTGGCACTGGAATCCTACCATGCAATCTTATACATCTGGGCTGTCACTATCACAGGCAGATGGGATCTCTTTAACAAGCACCCTAAGGATCACACCTTATCAGTGCAATACCTCCTTTATGTTGCACTACACTGCCAGCAATGGAAATCAGTTGAAGTAGCTAATGTGTGGATAGAACCCATGACTATGGGTTCTATCCACACATTAGCATGAGCATGACAACTGGTGCCAGAGCCATGGCCTCAAGCTAAACGCCAAAAAGTGTATCGTCATTCCCCTCTGGCAAAAACAAAGTGCCCACAAATTACCACATAGGTGGTAATCCATTAAGTACGGAAGAAGTAATTAGGGACCTGGGGACCCAAGTTGATAGCAATCTCTCATTTGAAAGCCACGTGACCAAAGTGGTTAGAAAAACATTTTATATAGCCCACCTAATCATGAAGGGATTCACATCTAGATCAGGGGAAGTCATCGTGCCTCTTTACTCATCCCTCATCAGGCCCATAATTGAGTACAATGCCCCTTTTGGGATGTACCTTACCAGACACCTGCAGCAACTGGAAAGACCCCAAAAGTACCTCACCAAGAGGATCAAAGGGCTCAAACAGATGCCATATGCTGCCCGGTTAAAGAAACTCCAGCTCTACTCAGTGGCATACCGCCTGCTCAGAGGCGATCTGTGCCTGACATATAAAACCATGTCCAACCTGGAATTAATGGACATGCTGCACCTCAGAAAATTCAAATCCCATTGAGCTACGCGCTCAAGAGACTTGAACCTCAGCACTGAAATAAATAGGACATGCTGGAGGGACAGATTCATAACTCAGAGGCTCCCTTCACTCTGGAATAAAATCCCAGTCCAGGTTAGGCAGAGTCCCTCATTGACTCTCTTCAAGAGGAATCTTGATGAGTGGATGGGAGATTGTAGGTTTACCCCGGGTATCACTTCTGTGTCACTGTTAGACAGAGGCACAGTATACTATCCTCAAAAAAGGGCATAGCAAAATTCATTTAAAATGGGTGTCGAAAGCCAAACACATTCTGGCTAGGCTTATAAATGCTCTAGGGCAGATAGCCTAGTATGAACCTATGAACCTATGCCTGTTTTACAGTGTTATTGCATTTCAGTGTACTTCTAATAGGTTCATAGGTGTATACTTAGGCTCACAACGCCTAGGTTTTTTATTTGTCTAGCTGTGCAACCCAAATGTGTCCCACAAGTTATATAGGTTCATAGGTTCATAGGTAAGTACTAGGCTATCTGCCCATGGACATTTATAAGCCTAGCCACAGAGTGATGGCTTTCGCCTCCCCATTAGATTAGTAACCTGGGCCTCTGTCAACAGGGCTCCTGAAGTGATCACAGGGTATAACTTACGATTACCCATCCATTCATCAAGATTTCTCTTGAAGAGGGTCAGAGAGGAGCTCTGTCGAATATGGATTGGGATTCTATTCCAGAGTGAGGGGAGTCGCTAGGACAGGAATCTATCCCTCCAGCATGTCCTATTTATTGTTGCACATAGGTTCAAGTCGCTAGAACGAGTGGTTCTGAGGGATCTCGTTTTTTTGAGGTGAAGCATGTCCATTAGTTAAGGGTTTGACATGGTCCTATAGGTCAGGCATAGGTCACCTCTGAGCAGACGGTAAGTGACTGAGAAGAGCTGGAGCTTTTTTAGTCGTTCTTCATAGGGTAATTGTTTAAGGCCCTTAATCCTCTTAGTGAGGTACTTCTGTAGTCTTTCTAGTTGTTGCAGGTGTCTAGTGAGGTACATCTCAAATGGGGCATTGTACTCTATTATGGGCTTAATGAGTGAGGAGTAAAGGGGCACAATCACCTCCTTGGATCTGGATGAGAAACCCTTTGTGATCAGGTGTGCCACATAGAAGGATTTCCTGACCATTTTGGCTATGTGGTTATCAAAGGAGAGCATGCTATCTACTTGGGTACCTAGGTCCCTAATTTCTTCTTCTGTACTTAGTGGATTCCCATCTATGTGGTAGTTTGTAGGTACTTTGTTTTTCCCAAATGGGATTACCATGCATTTTTTGTCATTTAGCTTGAGGCCGTGACTTTGACACCAGGTGTTTGTCTCTGTGAGACCCTTTTGCAGGATGTCTGTGTCAGCTGGAGAGTCAATTATTGCACCCAATTTACAGTCATCTGCAAACTTGGTTAGCCACAGTCCTTCCGCCTTTGCCTGTACTTCGGAGAAATATATACCGAACAGGAGGGGTCCCAGGACTGAGCCCTGTGGAACTCCGCTAGTGACTGGTTTAGAGTCAGACATGGCGCCTGCCACTCTTACCATGTGGGTTCTGTCTGAGAGCAAATTGGCAACCCATCTCGTGACATGGGGGTTGATATTTAAGCTGGTGAGTTTGTCTATGATTCCTGAGTGTGGGATGGTGTTGAACGCCTTAGCGAGGTCCAGATATGCTGTGTGGACCACCTTCCCTTCATCTATGGTCTTGGTGACTGTTTCGAAGAAGTCAACCAAGTTCAGGAGGCAAGATCTGCCTTTAACAAAGCCGAACTGGGTGGGGTCCAGTGTCTGAAGGTTCCCAATGTCCCTGTTAATGAGCTCCATGATAATGCGTTCCATGGCTTTGCAGACCAAGCTAGTCACGCTTATAGGGCAATAGTTCCCAGGGTCAGTTGTGGCACCACCTTTGTGGAGTGGTATGACTGTTGCTGTACGCCATTATTTGGGTACATAGCCTGTAGAGAGGCTGAGTTTGAATAGTGATTTGAGATGGGGGGGGGTTAGTTCATTTTGAAGCTTGTGTAAGACACAACCTGGGATAGCATCTGGTCCCATTGATGCTGTGTTTTTGGCCTTTGCAAGGGCTGTCTTTACTTGTGTATCTGAGATATCTGGAACGCCACATTCTTCTGGGATGGGTGCTAGCCCATTTGGTGGAGGGGGGGTGAAGTTTGCACTGAACTTGTCAGCCAGGATGTTGGCAATGTCGGTTGGTTCAGTGTATTTATGGCCATTATGCACTAGCTCAGAGCATATCTGAGAGTTTGCCCCTAGACTCTTGACATAGTTAAAGAAGGCCTTGTGGTTATCCTTAGAGTCATTGGCTATTTTTCTTTTGAAGTTGGCCTTGGATGATTTAATGAGGGAGCGCAGTTTTTTACTGATGTTAATCAGAGATGCCTTCTTATTTTGGGATTTTGTTCTGTCTTGAAGGAGTTTCCTCCTTCTGTTGTAAAGTTTATTTATGGCCGGGGTCCACCAGACTGGCTTCCTCTTTTTTGAGGAGTTGGTCTTGGTTTTACTTGGAATGGCTCGGTCCATGTTTTAGATGTTTATATGGGGGGGGAGTGATTATTGGTTATGATATGATTTACTGACTGCATCTGTCCATCAGGCACATAGGTGCCAGATCAGGGGTGAATTTTTGATTTCCCATCCAGTGGTCCAGGTTATGCTTAAATAGGTTTAGGGAGGGACTTTGTTTCACACAAATGGGGAGCCTATTTCAGAGAATGGGAATTCTCTGAGATACATATCTGTCTTACCAATATGTCCTATTTATGTTAAAAGCAAAATTTAGGTATTTAGATCTAGTAGTTATGATGCTGTTTGTTTTACAGATGTGCAAAAGGTTCACCAGAGCAGAGTCCAGCGATGCCTCTATGTCAGGCATAGACTGGCTGTCATTAGTATGGAGGAGACTGAGTAGAGAGATAGGGCTTCAAGGCAATTTACATAATACATTAATTTTATGCCCTGTAGTCTTTTTGTAAGGAGCATCTGTGGATGTTCCATTTGCTACATGCACCTGATAAGATACATACCAAACGGGGTATTATACTCAATGATGACTTCCCTAGGTCTAGAAGTTATGCACTTACTTATAATATGAGCAACATAGAAGGAGTTCTTTACTACCTTGAACACATGCTGGTCAAAGGCTAGGTTACTCTCTAAATGTGTTCCCATATCCCTGTCAAGTGGGTCAACTATTAGGGGTGTTTCATCAATGACATAATTTCCTGGTGTTCTATCTTTCCAAAAGGTAATATAATGCATTTTTTTGGCACCGAGTTTTAAACCGTGGCTTTTGCACCAGTCATTTGTCTGTGTTTAACCTTCTTGTTAGATGTTTACATCTTGGTCAGATTTTATGACTGCTTCCAGTTTGCAATCATCTGCAAACTTGGTAAGCCAGAGACCTTTGACATTGAACTTGACTTCTGAGAAGTTGATGACAAACAGCAGTGGGCCCAGCACTGTGCCCTGAGGGACTGAACTGGTGACTGGCCTCTTTGTAGAGGTGTCTCACATATCCTAACTTTATGAGTCCCATCTGTGAGCTAGCTGGCTACCCAGCATGTTATATAGTGGTTTGTGCATAATTCTGTAAGATGGCTAATAATGGCAAAGTAGTGTACTGTATCAAATGCCTTAGCCAGGTCAAGGTAGGCAGTATGCACTATTTTACCCTCATCCATTGCCTTGGGAGACTTTTTCAAAGAAGTCCATCAGATTCAGTAGGCATGACCTTCCTTTGACAAAGAAAACCAGGATGAATCCTATGTCTGAAGGTCTCCTATGTCCTTGTTGATAATTTCCATGATAATGATTTCCATGGCTTTGCATTTGAGACTAGTCAGACTAATGGGTCTGTAGCTTCTGGGAGCTATTGATAATCCGCCCTTGTGAAGATGGATGACCATTGCAGTCCTACAGTCTCATGACATGAAGTCTGTTTTGGGACTATATTTAAATAATAACTTCAGTGGGTCTGATAGGTTATCTCAGGAAGTTATCAGGGGCCAGTGAGACTATGTTCTTGGCCTTAGTGAACACAACCAGGAAATGATCTCTGTTTGTATTTGAAGGGGTTATGTTTGAAGGTATTTCTTGGTGGGTGGCTGGGGGTGAGTGGGGAGTAAATTTGAAAATTAATTTGTCGGCCAGCTGAATTGCTATATCGCCCAGCTCAGTGAATGTTACACCATTAACCACCAGTTCAACACAATACTGTGTGCTGCCTTTGAGGTTTCTGACATAGCTGAAGAAGTTGTTATGGTTGTCATTTGCCTAGGACATTATCTTGACCTCAAAGTTGGCTTTATTGGACTTAGCCCTCTTAGTTGCCTGATTAATTTGATTTGCTGACAAAGTTCTTATCTTTATGGGAGTTACACTTCCTGATTTTAGCCATATTTTTTTTCTTTTGTTGCATAACCTGTATAATTTGGTATGCCACCAAGGTGGTTTGTTTTTGGAGTTAGTTTTGGGTTTACTTCTGGTAGGTACAACAGCCTCTATGCAGCTATTGACATGGTTGTACAGAGTTTCTGTGAACAATTCTGCACAGGCTGCTGTGTTCTCTGAGTTTGGTGAGGTATTGCATGTTAACAACTAATAAGCTTAATAAAATGTAGTTGTCCTTGGAGTAGTTCCTAGCTGGTACTGTGTTTACTGGTGTTACCAAGTTGATTTTGATTTTGAAGGAAATAGCTTTATGGTTGAACCTTAACATGAAGGATGTGACATAAGGGGTGCAGCATTCTCCTATATTTGTGAGCAAGAGATCCAGTATGCTGGAACCTCTAGTGGCCATATGCACTAACTGGTCAAGGGTGCTTGTAATTATGAAGTCCGGGAATCTCTGTGCTTGCAGAATTTAAGCCATATGGTGAGGGACCTTACCTATGGTGACTTGCATGTGGATGAGCTCCATGGTATCATTCCGTTTAACCATCCTGGAAGTAAGTTTGTTGCTAACGTAGATCAAAACACCTCCACCTTTGGCACCAGACTGTGCTATCGTTGGTCTAAATGTGTGGAAGGCACTGTAGCCTTGCATGTCCAGATTACTTTCTGCAGCTTTAAACCACGTCTTGGTCATGGCACAGATGTCATTCTCCAGAGTGAGAATGACTTGAAGGTTGTGGTGTTTCTTGTTTCGGCTCCCAGCATTGAGCAGTAATACCTTAAGGCTGCCTGAAGACTTTTTCACTATGATGGTAGTTTTTTCTTTTTGACAATGTCTAAAAAAGGGTTTAAGGAGGTGGATAATGTTTTGCCAATATCTTGAAGCCTAGGGGGTACATGTGCAACCCATCCTTGGCAAGGCAACATAGTCTTTTCACTCATGCTGATCGAAACTAAGACAATTATTAAAATCAATTATTTTATGTTCATACTGTGGCATCAGCCTTGGTGAAGGCAGAATGCTGCTCAATGCAAGGCTCATACCTATGTGTAACACATATTCCAAGAGATCCAGGATATCTCTTTTAATATAGTCCAGTGAGGTATGCCTCAGGTTATTTACACCCAGCTGGACCATGACAGAATCATATTGGTACCTGGGGTGCAGTAGCTTGAGTGTGTGCCTGATATTGTGGATCCTGGCTCCAGATAGGCAACTAACTTTTATCTTCCCCTTGTCCAACCTGGTGAATGGAGCATCTGTGTGTCACACAATGGAGTCCCCAATGACAAGAGTACTAGATAAAGTGTATGCTTGCCTTATTGGATTTGCATTTGGGAGCCCACTAGGTGTAGGCTTATTTGAAATGTATAGAGTTGCTTTTAGTGTGTGCTTTAGTAATTGCTGAAGAGCAGTATTACCATTGGGGCCTTTGGAAGTCTTTGGGATTTTGGAAGGTTTCATTTAAACACCTCAGTATAAGACAGTCTGTGTGTGTGGTGAATGGTATGTGTGAGGGATGTAGTGGGGATATTCCTGATAACCTCATTTGTATGCAAGATCTTTGCTTCCAAGAAAGTTGCGTATTTACATCTCTCACATACTGTGTTATTTTCTTTAATTATTAACTGGTTGTCTGAGAATATGAGACAAGTGCTACATTGCCTTAGCATGCCCAAATCTACCAAGCTAGTGACAGAGACATTTGAAAACTGCATATCTATGTTCTCTGGTCCTGTAATAGAGTTCAATGGTTAGGATTAAGAATCAAGTTTTAACAGGGTTCTCCTTAGATAGTTTCGGGAGTTAAGGGCAGGATGCTATATAATGCTAGGATATGGTAGTGCTATTCGATGCACAAGCTATCTATCTGCTCTAAAATTATTTCTGCACAATGCCACACTGTTTAATAGGTTTTGGATCTAATCCTAGCTTTATAGGTAAATTTTACTTTATACTCATTTATTACTATACAGGGCATTGCTAACTGCCACATCCCAATGAGCAGCTCTGGGCAGAGAAAAATAAAAGACTGAAAACTGACTGCTATGCCCTCTAGCCAATAAACAATCACACACTGAGCTTCCCTCAGTGCTTCCCAACTCAGAGCCCAGGTAAACACCTACTACCAAAAGATGTCTGACCCTGGAATTTCTTAGTGTAAAAACAGACCAAACAGCTCTCAAGAGCAGATTAACCACAAACTACTGCCAAGTAACTAGGTTTATGGCTAATTCACCTCACTGCAAAGAGATTTGGAGGCACTCAGACTAGAAAAGTCAAGAAACAAAGAAATGACTATTTGTTCCACACAATTTAATTAAGTGCTTTAAAAAGTGCTCAGAACATTAGTGATCAATGTGTAAAGCAAGGATGGCACAGTGGTTCAACGTTTGCATTGCCGCCTCACATCAAGAAAATATTCTTAGCTTGGATGGCTCTGGATGGAACTGAAACACTGGAAAAGCATTTCAGCCTTTTACATGGGATCACATTGCAGCAGGGTAAGGGAATTTGCCCTTACACTGCTGTCCTATAGTCTCAGAGTTAGTATATATAATTTACAGGCCATGTAGGAGGTACAGGGGAGCTTGCTCCCTAGAAAAATAATCATTTTAGTGTATTAAACTTTTGATCACTTTAGATTCACTCTAAAGTGCTCACTCTTTTCATGTTTACTCTTGTGAACATTCAATATTTCTTGAGACACTTATATATATATATATATATATATATATATATATATATATATATATATATATATATATATATATATATATATATATATATATATATATATATATATATATATATATACACACACACAGACACACACACACACACACACACACACACATATATATATATATATATATATATATATATATATATATATATATATATATATATGGCCCCCCTGCACCCCCATGTGGAGGACAGCATCCTCCACATTCCCTGCTAATTATGTATACTAAATCTGAAAT